>NC_054753.1:22134561-22434561 GCF_018143015.1 Lytechinus variegatus | reverse complement strand
ACTTGTTTTGTCAATATTGATGCAATTTTGTCATGATTTAGTAACTACATTGTGTGATTGTATTTGGTTGCCTGTAAAAAAGAGAATTCTTTTAAAGACAGCATTGATTGTGAACAAATTAAAGCTCCTCATGGTGATGCACGAGCCTACATTCAGGATCTATTAAAATCGAAGCCATCAGCTCAAGGGCGATTCCATATGTTAGTCGATTTGACAGTCTCATAGGCTCAATACACCAACCTAGAAATGTTCTTTCCGATGAAGTTTTTTTCTTGATTCGTGTTCGTATGGGGTCCTAGAACAAATTCAGCTTGGTTGCCCAAAGTTGCCGTTTGCCATCAAAATATTGATAAAACACTTTCAAATTCAAATAAGACCCTAAAAGCCTCTTCAGTACAAAGGTATGGATGGACCTTAAAAAAAATAAAAATAGACTCGAAATGGATCATAGCCCAAACCTAAAGATGATTCATTCTAACTTGAGCAATTAATGTTGAAATCTGACATCTAAGATGTAACTTCACCTTGACCTTGAACTTGAGAATTAATAAAAGAAATGAGTATTCTTACTGAAATCCCTTTACATTAGTTCTAACACGTATAAGCCTCGGACAGTAATTTTTCAAGATGGCGGTTGGCGGCCATCTTGGATTTGATCTGAAGATTATCCTTTGTGCAAAATAACTACATGAATTGAATCAACATACCAAATGACTCATGAATAGAGTTATTATTCATGATTCTGGGGCAAAGGGTTCAACAATTGATATTTCAAGATGGCGTCATATGGCGGCCATCTTGGATTTGACCTGAAGATGACATTATATTGCAAAATAGAAAGCAGAAATGGATTCTGCACACCCCAAAACCTCTAAATAGAGGTATTACTCGTCATTCTGAGGCAATTGGAACAAAAGTCCATTTTTCAAGATGGCACTGATATATGGCGGCCATCTTGGATTTGACCTGAAGATGACCTTATATTCCAAAAATGATTACAGAAATCGGTTCTACACATCTCTAAACACCTAAAACGAGTCATTATACTCATTTTGTGGACAGGGGTTCAAAAGTTAGGTTTTCAAGATTGCATCTGGCGGCCATTTTGGATTTATGCAAATTAGCAAAATTGCCCAAACGGCAACTTTGGGCAACCAAGCTGAATTTGTTCTAGGACCCCATAGGAACATGGATCAAGAAAAAAACTTCATCGGAAAGAACATTTCTAGGTTCGGAAAATGTCAAATCGACTATGTGTCGTACAACTATTTCTAGTACTGTCGTGGCTGAATGCTTGAGTGATGAAGTTATAGTGGTTCGCCATATGAAAAACTGATAAAATGCTTGATTGTCTCATTACCAGTTGGTCTACTAACCATTTTATTTTAATTGATTTTGCCCAATAAACACTTCGTCCAATTAGACCAAACAGTAAGTGGCTATTGGACCGACTGGTTATTAGGCGATTAGGTGAGTGGATGGACTGATGGTAGACCAAATCCGAGTTGGTAATTGGACAAATTGGTAGAAGACCAATAGGAAATAAGCCAGTTTGTTCGCGCAGTAGAATATTTTATCACAGTAGCTCTAAATATTATTCATCATTATCTTGCACAGAGCGTGGAGCATTTAAGCTGGCTCGGTCTGACCAAGGAGTTTGTCGCCAGCTCTACCAACCATTTGCCTTTCTACAAACAAAAACTCAGGAAGACCCAAGAAGAGCAGAGGAGAGTCTGGGAAAAATTCAGCAAAATCTCGTGAGTGGCATTTCTTGTACCACAGCACCGCATTTCTTTCACCATTAAGACGACACATCCATTAAAGGGATGGTCCAGGCTGGAAATATTTTTAGAGTAAAATAGAGTAAAATTCCCAGAGCAAAATGCTGAAAATTTCATCAAAATCGGACAACAAATAACAAAGTTATTGAATTTTAAAGATTTGCATTATTCCGTTGAAACAGTTTTAGGCATGTTGTCATGAATATTCATTAGGTTTGCTGATGATGTCATATCCCCACTTGTTCTTTTGTATTTTATTATATGAAATTAGGTTTATTCAAAAATTTTCTACCAAGAATTAAAACAATTGGATCGACATCTGATTAAGTGCATTAGTTTTTTATTGCCACAACTTATTTTATCATTACAGAGACACATCATTTACACATGTATGAAACACAATTTCATGTAATAACATAAGAAAAAAGAAAGTGGGGATGTGACATCATCAGCCCACCTAATGATTATCCATGGCAATGTGCACATTACTGTTTTTACAAAATATTCACAAACTTTATAATTCAATAACTTCGTTATTTGTTATCCAATTTTGATGAAATTTTCAGCATTTTGCTCTATGATTTTTTCTCTTTATAATATGATATAAATATTTTCAGCCCGTGTATTACACCCTTACATCTTCAACCTTAACACTGCATTTCATACACTGTCAACAATGCATTTATTATCAACATAGTATCGCATCTCCTTAGGTATGACACCCTAATATACCACTGCAACTAAAACACTGAATTTAGAATACTTATTAATCCTATAGCAGTGTAGCTATTACCAATCATATTTATTACCATTATAACACTGTATACCTGCCATAGAAGTTATTTAGTAGCACCAGGTATATGTGTATTTCCGAAGTTTAAAGACTGAGGAAGTAGTGCATTAATATATCACCCCAAAATAAACTAGGGGCTTGCCTCTACTACAATCATGGCTTTTTCTTGGCAAGCCCCTCCATTATATTCCATGTACTTATTTGCCATAATCACTTTTGTTTATCTCAGCTCCTTTCTAGTTACTATTTATCCTTCTATTGTTATGTATTAGTGATATTCAACTTTTTGTGATATTTTAGCTCTGTATTGTTACTTTGATTGTATTTTGTCATTTCGATGTAAGAATCCCTTAGCAAAACATTTTTGCGCACCGCATCAGTGCAAAAACACCTTTACGCAATGCACTTACACGTGCTGCTAGGAGCGTTTTGAAAGTGTGGTGTTAAGGGTGTTCTTGCACTGACATGACAATTTGGGAACAGAAAATTGATAAATCTGAAATTCATAATCTCTGTTTCTAGGTTTAAGTGTTGAGGTTGGTACAAGTAAAGAATCCTCAGTTGCACCCCAAAACAAGGAGGCTAGTGTAATGGGACATAAAATTTGCATTTAACCTTTTTAAACATGATTCTCGACAACCCAAGTGAGAACATGCTGCCTTGGAAAGTAGTTTTGTGTAAATTCCTACTTTTATATCTTTGCCAGTCATTCCGTAAATAAAATTTAAACAAATGTTTAGTAATTCCACTTCATCCCTTAAATGTACTAAGATTAAAAAACCTATTATGTACAGTACTTTTTTATTGCATATAAGTGAAATTTGCCCAATTTTCTTGAAACCCAAATAATTTTTTTGTAATCCACAAGTATCAATCAAAACAAGTGCATTAAGAGAGAGGGAGGGGGGGGGGGGGTAGTGAGCCGGCATGATGGGATTTCTGATAGGTTTACCATTTTATTCAATTTTATTTAGAATTCTCAAATGCTTTATTGTTGAAAAAGAAAGCGAGAACATCTACAAAGCTTTTCAAAAGAAAATGAACAAAACGAGAGAAAAATGAATGATGGACTTGGAAGATAAGAGCAGGAAGCAGGATTCAACGTTGAATTGTCAAATATCCTTGCTTGACAAGGTATAGTGGGTAATTGAGTCAGTCATGGATACGTAGTTGCGATCAAACGGTAGAATAGCTCACTGGAGGAAAAGACTATTGCTTTATCGTTCAAGGTTGCAGTAATATTCCAACAGCTTTCGATGTCTTTCCTCTAACTGGGGAAATGCGAGCAAGTTGTCACAGGCATGGAAAACGATTTCACGCTTGCCAAATTAAGAAAGCTTTACAAATATGACGCTGCTTCTGTGTTAGAGCATGCTCTGGTATTCAAGTGAATCAGAAAAAAAAATTAGATGACAAATTCAACACTGTTTTTGTTTGAAAGCCTTTTCTGTTATTGAAGCAAAACAGAAATAAGAGAGAATTGCATTTCCAGCAATTCTCTTTTTTATGTATTAAATGTGAGTGAATATACAGATTCACGTGGAGGTTTACGGTTCTCCATTTGAAATATGAAGAAGGGAAGGAAATACAGGCAGAAAGATTGAAATGGAAAGACAAGAAAGGATGAAAAGAGAAAATCAGAAGTATTCTTTTCTTGAAAGTGAGTGAAGTCCTGAAAAGGACAGTAAACCAGATGAGATGAGCTGAATATGGCTTGAGTAGTAGCAGGATGAAGTGAAGAGAACCATCGCTACTCAAGCCATATTCCACGATATAAACTCCACCATGCAAACCTACAAAGATCATCCGAATATACAGATTGATCAGCAAACTTGCCTGACTGGGAGAGTTTTCTTGTTGTCCAAATTTCATCTTGGAATTTCCTTTCTTTGGTTTGCAAACACAATGCATGGATGAAAAAAACTCATCTGACTTTGAAGATCTTATTTTTTTCTTCAATTTTTGATGGGACCTTTACTTTATTGTTTTAAGATGCAAACACAATACGTATAGATTTAAAAATCATCTGACAGCGAAAGTTTCTTTAAAACAGACATTTTTCCCCCAGTTGTTGGCAAACTCAATTTATAGATCATAAAAATCGTATAACTGGGATTTTATTTGAATTCCTGGGAGCCTTTTCTCCTTTTTGTAAACATATGTAATACAAAGATATGAAAACTTGGTCTATTGCAAGGTTTCTTTTGTAATTTATAAAGACACTTTTACTTTCTTTCTTCTTTCAAATTTCGGTGTGGCACTTTTCTCCCTTTTAATTCACAAGTAACACAATACTATAAAGATCCGAAGGTCCATCTGATTGGAAAAGTTATGTCTTTTTCAAATCTTTAGTAGGCACTTCAGTGATCACTTCCTTCTTTTAAATTTCAGCCAGCTAATTTTCTTTATTGCATGCGCAAACAAAATACATAGATCCGAAGGTTTATCTGGTTGGAAGAGTTGTGTCTTCTTTTCCAAATCTTTCCCAGGCACTTCAGTGATCACTTTTCTTCTCTCAAATTTCAGCCAGGTAATTTTCTTTTTTTTACTCGCAAACAAAATACATAGATCCGAAGGCTTATCTGATTGGAAGAGTTGTGTTTTCTTTTTCCAAATCTTTAGCAGGCACTTGCAGCTGACTGACGATATCCGGGAGTACCTGAGACAGCCGACGTTTGACAACTGGCAGTGGGAGGATGCGGAGATGATGCTTCTCCTTCAACAGATGTACATAGACTTGGACTTCATCGCAAAGTTTAATATAGAGGTATGACTTTCAAATCCTGTCTTAAGTTTTGATTAAGGGTCAGTCGTGTGAATTATACTCAAGTAATCATCCAACATTCCAATTTTAAAAGTCGTATCTGTTATTTTTTTTCAACCCACAATTCTCTGTAAACATTTAAATATTCATAGCAAACATATCTAGCTCCCTGACGATCTTTTTTCAACCCCCAATTCTCTGTTAACATTTAAATATTTGAAGCAAAAATATCTAGCCTGTTGAGGCAATTTTTCATTTCCTTTTAAAAGGAATCTTTGGCTTACAAACTTAGGGATTTAATATTAAGAGGCTGCAGAGAGAGATTATATCCTGAATTTTTTTTTCAGCCCAGACCATGCCTCTGGAATAGGTTTTACATCACATGGAAAAATATGCTGATAGCGTTAACTTAATTACATTGGGCACCCAATCAAAATAAATATACTGCCTTTCAACATAGAATGTTTCATATTTAAAATGAATTCCTGTTTTGTTGTTGCAAAATTCCACGTAACCTTCCTATATTGTTGACTTTGACAAACAAATCATTAACTTGACTATTTCAAGCTCTTGTTTTGATATTATGTTTTGATTTTAATGTTTCGTATTATGCATTTTTTTTTTATTCGTCAGATGCCCATTCTTCAGAATTTTCTCTTTGAGGTCTTCAGGCATTACAACAATGTACCATTCCACAACTTCAAGCATTGCTTCTGTGTTTCACAAATGGTAAACTTTCAAGAATGTTTTATATTTTCCTTTTGTGACCGCTATTACTGATTCAATTATATTGATTATAACAAATTGTATGTTATGACAGGGCTGTTGTGGAAAGCAGTTTTGATACAATGCCGCCCTGGGGCCCGTTTCATAAAGCTGTTTGTAAGTTACGAATGACTTTACGCACGACTGGTGACCATTTCTTGTTCTAAATGATATTCCTATGAAACTGATTTAGCGCCTAAGAACAGGTTCCAGTCATTCGTAAAGTTGTGCGTAACTTTACGAACAGCTTTATGAAACACCACCCTGTATAAATAAAACTACAAATACATAAATGAATAAATAGATTAATAAATAGATAAATAAATATATTGAAAGGAGAAACAATTTGAAACATTTTCTCGACCGATTCTAATTTGAAAGGTGTGAATGTCAAGATAATATAAGATAGAATTTATTATTAACTCTAGTGACCCTTTCTTTAGGTATGAGGGTATAACTAAATGAAAAACCGGTATTTACAATGATTTTATATACAGAGAATATATAAATACATGTATAGTACATATCATCATACCTTTTCACGAAGCTAGCCTTTCAAGGAATATACAGACTAGGACTTGATTTAAAAAGATTATCATTATGGTATTTTTGCCATCCAGTGGTAACTTCCACAAAATCATTAATTCTAATTGGCTGTTGAACATGCTACCGTGGTAGTTACAATTAGATAATAAAGTTGCTTTAATAGTAGCTTTATGTAACAGGGTTGAGCATAAAATTTTTATGATTTGAATGCTTTTTGAAGCATTTGATCACTTAATTCATGATAGAAACTGAAAGGAAGAAGTTCAAAAAGCATACAGTCAATCAACACTTGAACAAACACAAGCTTCTATTTTCAACAATATTTTGTTGGCGTTTGCTTTTACAATTCAAGTTAAATGCTTCAGGTGTGTTCCAGCCAGTCATCTGCTAATGAAAAGGTTTTATATGCTGTATTTTTTTGTTCATGACATATCTACAACAAACGGAACAAAAACCGTTCCAAACCAGTTAGGTCTGGTTTGTACATGTTTGTAATCTAGTTGAGTGTTTCTTGGAAGGAATTGTTGACAAAATCTGCATCACCCTAAGGTTTCCATAGTATCAGTGAGATGTTTATGTTTCTAAGTTAATCAAAAACAAGGAAATTGTCAGAAGATGGATGTTGATGAAAGGCTTCCCAGATCAAGGTTGTTCAAACCAGATCATACTTCTGTCTTGATAATTCTAGTGGTCTAGTGGTTCTGACTCTTGCCTTCCAAACAGAGGGTCATGGGTTCGAATCCTAGCCGTGGCGAGTTTTTCTTCAGCAAGAAATTTATTCACACTGTGCTGCACTCGACCCAGGTGAGGTGAACGGGTACCCGGCAGGATTTATTCCTTGAATGCAAGAGCGCTGAAAGGCAGCTGGAGCTAAAGCCGGGGTAATAATAATAGTAACAATGCGCCTCGGAATAGATGTTTCTAGATAGATGGCGCTATACAAATGCCTATTATTATTATTACTTGAAACCTTGTTGTTTACATGTATATCATATTTAGTGTAGACATACATATGATCATCTTAAAGGTGTATTTAGGTTACAAAATATTTAACAATTCAAGCTGTTTTTTCCACTGTAAAGATAAATGAAAGGAGTTGCAGTTCACACTAATTTCTTGAGAAAGACTGTAAAACCAAACATGATTGTCACTGTGTCATTATAAATTAAGTTCCGGTAGTTACATTAAGCTGTTGACTACGTAAATCTGTTAGTTCCATGCTCTTTGTACAATGATCACCAGGTTCCATTAACCAATGGGTTAAGTGAACTTCAGAAAATCATGAAATATATCTAAGCGGAAAAAGTGATCACACAGATGAGCACATGTGGGACAGTTTATTATTATTGTGTGGAACACTTCCCAACACAGTGCTCGAAATTGATGCTTGTTTTTCTTATTTCTCAGGAATCACACATTACTTTCAGATTTTTTTTGACACAATTTTTATTCACATATAATACAAGACTCTGAATGGTCAATGTATTGCATACAAACTCATTTTGAAATTGTTGTCACAGCTAAAATTTATCTTTAAAGTGTTTGTTTGATTGTGTGTATGCAGATGTATGGAATCATATGGAGGGTAGACCTTCCCAAGCTAATAGGCCATCAGGAATGCCTGGTGATGATCACGTCAGCGATATGTCATGATTTGGATCATCCAGGTTATAACAACGCCTATCAGGTAAGCGGTAATATGGACACCCCCCTGCCCGTACCCCGCCTCTCTCTTCAGTCTATCATGGTTGAGGTTAGCCCTATCTTAACACTCCCCTACGCATCTTTGGACACAACCAGGGCCCCGTTCTACAGAGAGCTACGATCGATCCGATCAACCGTAACTCTATGGAAATCCATCAGTGTCATAATTTTTTCGACCAAAAAATTGTGCACAATGTCCTTTTTATGCAAAGAGAAGCGCAGTGAATTTTTCAAGAAAACAATGAATGCATGAATATACATCGCAGCTAGAAAATATTTTGAACACACATGCATAGTAGATGTTGACGTTGCTGGCCATCCATAGTTGCGATTGATCGGATCAATCATAACTGTTTGTACAACAGTGCCCAGATACCCCTCTTCCGTTCTCTGTTTCATTCTGTCACTCTTTAATGATTTAGATTAGCCCCCTTTTGGACACACCCCCTTGCCCCTCTCCAAATCTCATTAGCAGAATTTTCACTGTTGTCATGGTAGTTGACATTCCAGCAAGAGTTGCTTTCATAGCAACGATTTATGACATGGGGCCCAGGTTTGATTACATTATATTTAACTTTCTAGTGAAGACAGCAAATTGTCTTGCTGTCACTTATGGGAATATTGTTTTCCATAATAAGGCGGTTGAAATTATCAATTAAGCATGGAGAGCTAGTTCAAGATCAATTTTATTTCAGTTCATACATGCCATCAGTGAAGTAACAATGAACAAACAATAATTAAAATGCAGAACTGGGGCCTGTCTTACAAGAGTTGCGATTAATCCGATCAATCACAACTATGGACGGCCAGCAACATCAACATCTAAAATGCAGGAATGTTCAAAATGTTTTCTGGATATGACGTAAATATCATAAATTCATTGTTTTCTTGACAATTTGGTGTGCTCACCTTTGCTTACAAAGGACATGTTGAAAATTTTATGTAGGAAAAATTATGACGATTGATTGGATCAGTCGTAACTTTTTGTAAGAGGGGGCCCTGGTGTGATCTATTAAAAAGCACAGAAATAGAAGGAGAATGCCTGTATGATTTATAATACTAGTAGTGTGTTCACATTATTTTACCCATTTTTTGTGATTGTTTGTGTTCCAGTTCGAAGTGTTTTAAGAATGGCTGAGTTTCGTAGTCATTGCAATTATAAGCATCAACCGGGTACAATCCTGCGTAAATACCACAGAATGAATGGTGGAATTGTAATTATGTTCGAAGTAGTTCCGCTAGGGAAAACAAGTAGGGAATATTTTTGCTTCCCCTTAATGGATTATGCTTGCATTATATTGATTAATTTTGAATCATTCTCATCTAATTCGAATCCTTGGTTGTGTGGATTATAGCCTTGGGCAATACAATAGTTTGCGGACCATGGTGTGTTAGTTGCCAATTTGATGTGGGGATCAAAGTAGCGCTCGGGAAGCCCATGAAAAAGTGATTATATTGATCCTTCAGGCAAATATAAGCTCATTAGCTTAATAGCTTGATCAGTTGTCCCTTTTAGTTTTATTTATTCAACAACCCAAGTACACCTAGGAGTGTATTATGCACAAATTATGTGGGCATAGTCGCAAGGTTGTATATATGTATGCACTGTAGAAACAGAGATGCAGAAACAGAGATGGGAGTATATTGGTGGGGTTGGTGTATGATGAGCTCATGCTCATTTTGACATCATGTTTTTCTCAATTTGGTATTTTATTCTTAATTTAGTTCAATTCATAATGATAATACTACCACTATTACTGCTGCTACTACACATACTACTACTACTGCTAATGATGATGATGATAATGATAATATTAATACTCCTACTACTGTACCTACTTGCATGTAAACAGATGTTAATGTTATTGATGATGGAGATAGTAATGATGATGAGGTTGATAAGGATATTGATGATGATGATGATAATGATGTCATATTTACCAAGGTTATCCAATTCTGTTAAAAAAACTGTTTTAAAATGGTATTGTGAATGCCCCGCTTTATTGGGTAGCCTACACGTAGGCACTCAAGCATTCCAGGAAATTCTTCCAACTGGGTAGCCACTTACTACACCTGGGTGGAGAGCTACAATTTGAAGGGTATAAATGGCTCAGGCTTACCTTACTGCTGTTCCTTCTTTTGAAAGAGGTTGGATGTCCTGGTTTTCCATCTGTCTCTATCCAGTGCTATCTTGCAGCATTCATTTATCTTTCTGCCTGTCATATCTTTAATATCTTCAAGCCAGCTTTTCTTTTAACGTCCCCTTCCACTTTTGCCTTCAATTTTTCCATCGATGATTTTCTTTGACAAAGATTCATGTCTTCTAGCATGGCCATAATGTGAGAATTTTGCATTCTTTTATTGATATCAATAGTTCTTTCCGTGTGAGATCCATTAGTTTCAGGCCATCGTCGGCTCAGGCTATTGCTTTTGAATCTCTCCCTTCTTGCCTTTTAATTCTGGTGATTTTTTTTGTGATTTTTTACCTGATTGCTAAGAATGCTTGTAAGCAAGCAATCAGAGGACCGACGGCTTAAGGTCCTCTCCGAAGGACCTGGTACTGAGGATTAATGCCTTACCACAGGGCACTAGTGCACCAAGTGGGAATCGAACCCGGGTCACCGGAATACGAATCCCCAGCTCTACCGACTGAGTTTTTGCACAGCAGCACACAACAGATTCAAGAACATAGAAAACATATTGTCAAATGCTGTTCATGACAAATATCAACCAAGAAGTCTTGTCAAAAATATGGTAAATCAAAACGGCAGTTTCATCCAGGACCCTGAACTGATGACCCATATGCAAATTTTGTTAGCTCAGAAACTTAAAGGGGAATGAAACCTTTGGAATAAATAGGCTTGTGTCGAAACAGAAAAATAAAAGAATAAGAACAAAGAAAATTTGAGAAAAATCTGACAAATAATGAGAAAGTTATGAGCATTTGAATATTGCAATCACTAATGCTATGGAGATCCTCCCACTGGCAACGCGACAGGGATGTGTGACTTCACATGTGAACAGTTTTCCCTTTGATGGACTATAAATTACCCTCAAAATGTCTCTTTTTGTTTTTTCTTATGATGATACAAACTCTCTATCCATGATGTATTCTTTAAAAATCTGTATTACATGCACTCCTATAGAAAGAACACATGGTATACTGATAGATGCTATAAAAGAGGCAATTTAAGTAGAATGTATACTAAAGTAATGGGGAGTGTTGTTCACAAGTGACATCACACATTTTTGTCACATTGCCAATTTGAGGACCTCCATAGCATTAGTGATCGCAATATTCAAATGCTCATAACTTTCTCATTATTTGTCCAATTTTTCTCAAACTTTCGTTGATCTGTTTCTTTGATTTTTCTGTTTTCACACAAGCTATCTTGTTCCAAAGGTTTCATTCTCATGTAATATCTTTCCTGTTCACCAATTTTCATCAAAGTTCCTCCCAGCTGCATTTTGTCGCTTGATGGGCATTTTCAATCCATTTACTATCCTCATGAATAAAGTGCAGAGCAGAAATTCCAATAATCTCCTTTTCATTTTTTTTCTTGTATAAGAGGTGCGGCACAGGCTTTTGTTTAGCTCTTACCATTTACAATCCTGTAGAAATGAAGACTGACATGTCAAAGTAATCTTTTTCTCTTTCCTCCTCCCTTTATTTCTCCCACTCTCTCTATCTGGGTGCGTCGTGGTCTAGTGGTTCTGACTCTCGCCTTTGAAACAGAGGGTCGTGTGTTCGAATCGTAGCCATGGCGTGTTTTCCTTCAACAAGAAATTCATCCACACTGTGCTGCACTCGACCCAGGTGAGGTGAATGGGTACCCGGCAGGAGTAATTCCTTGCATGCACTGAGCGCTGGTGATGGTAGCTCGAGCTAAAGCCGGGGTAATAATAGCAGCACTTTGTATCCTCTGGCAAAAAGCGCTTTATGAATCCAGCTATTATTATTATTATCTGTCTTTCTCCTTCAGGTAAACGCAAGGACAGAACTGGCCCTGAGGTACAATGACATCTCACCGTTAGAGAACCATCATTGCTCAGTAGCATTCAAAATTCTAGAGAAGGTGAGACGGGTCCCTCTTTACCAGTGTGTATTATCAACAACAAGTCACAAAATAATGTTATAAGCTACTGAAATCATTGCATTTCATTGGCTGAGTGTAAAGTTGCTCAGAAGTTTTGAAAATTTTAGAAAAGGTGAAACTTGGTCCTCCTGTCCCAGTGTTTATCATCAACAACAAGTCACAAAATAATGTTATATGCTACTGAAATCATTGCATATCATTGGCTGAGGGCAAATTTGCTCAGAAGCTTTCAAAATTTTAGAGAAGGAGAGACCGGGTCCCTCTTTCACAATATTTATTATCAATAACAAGTCACAAAATAATGTTATAAGCTACTGAAATTATTGCATATCATTGGCTGAGTGCAAATTTGCTCAGAAGCTTTCAAAATTTTAGAGAAGGAGAGACCGGGTCCCTCTTTCACAGTATTTATTATCAACAACAAGTCACAAAATAATGTTATATGCTACTGAAATCATTGCATTTCATTGGCTGAGGGCAAATTTGCTCAGAAGCTTTCAAAATTTTAGAGGAGAGACTGGGTCCCTCTTTCACAATATTTATTATCAACAACAAGTCACAAAATAATGTTATAAGCTACTGAAATTATTGCATTTCATTGGCTGAGTGCAAAGTTGCTCAGGAGCTTTCAAAATTTTAGAGGAGAGACTTGGTCCCTCTTTCACAATATTTATCATCAATAACAAGTCACAAAATAATGTTATAAGCTACTGAAATTATTGCATATCATTGGCTGAGTGCAAATTTGCTCAGAAGCTTTCAAAATTTTAGAGAAAGAGAGACTTGGTCCCTCTTTCACAATATTATCAATAACAAGTCACAAAATGATGTAATAAGCTGCTGAAATTAGTCCATTTCATTGGCTGAGTGCAAATTTGCTCGGAAGCTTTCAAAATTTTAGAGGAGAGACTTGATCCCTCTTTCACAATATTTATCATCAATAACAAGTCACAAAATAATGTTATAAGCTACTGAAATCATAGCATTTCATTGGCTGAGTGCAAAGTTGCTCAAAATTTTAGAGAAGGTTAAAACTTGGTCCCTCTTTCCCAGTGTTTATTATCAAAAACAAGTCACAGGATATTGTTATAAGCTACTCAAGTCCTTGCACTTGATGGGTTGAGGGCAAGACCTAGAGAAAGTGAGACCGGATCCCTCTCTGACAATTTATTATCAATAACAAGTTAAAACCACTCATTTTTAGTAACATGTTCAAAAACATAAAAAAATACCATCTAATTAGGATTTTCTGTATGGTGCCCCTCACTTTTGAAATTGTTCTGTGGCCGATGAGTATGTTGGTTGGGCTCCCAATATACCTTGTGTGTGTGACATCATAATCCCTTAGCGCCCTCCCTCAGAGGATATAGGAATACACATAAACAGAGTTGCCAGAGACTCCAGCAGCATATCACCAATGCATGCAAGGCAATGACATACCTCTGTATTTGTTACTTATATACCCTACGTGTAAAGGCCACCGCATACCGTATGGCTGTTCGTGATCCGATTTTGGAACAAATTGCGTTTTGCTCATTTTATGAAAATGTGAAGGGATCATGTCATATTATTTGAGGTTGAAATTAATTGAAAGAATGCTAATATAACCATTTTGAAAGATTGCAAGCCTTTATTTAAGAGTAAAGGCCAAATTAGTTTCAAATCATAGACAATCATACATCTTAAGAATAATGATATCATAGTGACAGACTTGAACAAAGGTATTCGTACAATGATTTCGAACATTGCACAGTAAGATATTCCAAGTCTCAATATTAGCATCAAATTCTACTATGTTTTATTCCAAAATTGAGTCACAGACCAACCGTAAGGTGTGTGGTCGCCTTAAGGTATATAAGTAACAAATAAGAATTGATCAATGCGTAAATCAGGTACTTAAGACTTAACCTGTGTAAAATATTTTAAAACATTGTCCTCTTAGCCCCACTGCAACATCTTCAAGAACCTTAGTCCAGAGATCTTCAAGCAAGTAAGGGAAGGCATCATCCGATGTATCCTAGCAACGGACATGGCCAAGCACAACGAGATTCTCAATGGTTTCAAGGACATCATATCAACCTTTGATTTCAGCAATAAAGCGCACAAGGATCTAGTAAGTGACGTTGCTATTGAGTAAATGATAATGCTGCTAACCTTGGGCCGATTTTTATTAAGAGTTTACCGGTTTGTTGGCTCAGTTGGTAGATTGTCCATGTAACAACTGGGAGGTCCAAGGGCCCATTGCAGAAAGAGGTACAATCAAATGCAACTCAAAAAATCTTGCGCAACTTGGATTTTCGGCCAATGAAGCACCCATATTCGGGACTTGCACTTGATATTTTGACTTGCGTTCAAACGCAACTCTTTCTGCAACAGGCCCCAGCAGTTAGAACTGCAGCTGAGTCAGACCAAAAGATCTTAAAGATGAGAGTTGCTGCTTCCCTGTTTGGCATTCAACGACTCAAGGGTTAGAGCTACATTGAACTGCCGCTGCATAGCGGCTGCCGATCCCACAGTCAACTGGGCAAAACAAATTTTCAGAGTATTTCTGATTTAGATTTCAATTTCAAAACAACAAGAAAATGTAGATTTCATTTCCTAAAATTGTTATAATAACAAATTTGCAATGATAGTTTAACACTAACTTCCCTGGGCTGTCTTTTTAAAGATTAAATTCCTGTGGGGAGTCTCTTTAGATCCCCCAAGGTCTCGCCAATGGATCATGCGATTGCAACAATAATTTGCACTACATATAAAGATGACATAGGCCTACATGTATCTGTATTATCATTGTCGACAACTCTGTATTTACAGTATTTTGTTGTATTCTTGTTGTTTTCTTTTGAACTATATATGTGGTACTGTAGTTCATATTATATTTGAGTGTTTATAATGGTCAAACTGTTTCAATGGAGCTTTGTTGCAATGAGGCAGATGGCTCTCCAGCCTCCTAATTGAATTTGATTGTTTGCCCTGTGTAAACGGTTGCCAGGCAACATTAGGCTGACCATTGCTACGCTGTGTTATTCAACCTCTAATAACTGCTATATTGATTGATCACATGTTTAGGATGAATGGTCAGCCCGAAATTGAAAACTTATATAAAGATACTGTTTTTTTTTAATTTTTTTATTTAGTCCATATGTGAATGGAATGCAAAGGCCTTATTTCAATGAATGCTATCTTTGCTTACTTAATCATCAAAATTGATTACATTAACAGTTTTCATTTATCATGGCAAGTTTAGATGCTATTCTTTTCATTGCAGGAAATAATATTGTTTGAATAACAACTGATACTTTACAACTAGTGCACCAAAACAGTGAATGGGTACTTATTGAAAAAAGGTCTAAAATACAGCTTATTTACAATTCGTTTTTTATTCAAATTGAAACGATGAGCAAGAGATGGTAACAACAAGTTATATAAAATGTCAACTAACTCCAGCAATAAGTTTATTTTAGTGAAGAAAGAAAAATCAAATAAAAATGACACTGAAATCTTTCTGAAAATCAGGTTTAAGATGAAAAAAAATATGACATTGTGAAGTTTTGCTTAATTTCACAAATAAGTTCAAATTATGCCAAACTTAACCCTGTTTTAACCCTGTTTGAAGTACTTTGAACTTTCTTTTCCATTCAATTATGATGCTAGTATTAGGATTGTAATTCAAATAAACTTTTATTTAGATGAACTTATAGGACGTATTAGGGCAATTCCATTGCCCTTTAAGAAAATATCAGTCATCAATTGCAAATTTCAGATGCAAACTTGTGGTTGATCAAATTTTACTCGAGCGAATAAATTTGTACTTGTTGATACAAGAAGTAGTCCATCAATCAATTACAAATCTGCAATGTAATGCATTTTTCAATTGATTTTGCAAACTGAAAGTGACTTGCGATCAATCGCATCTTTCTTGCAACACCCATTAACCATTTATATGTTGTCATATGAGGTAAAGATCCTATAACATGCATTTCACAACCTCTGAACTTTGACCTTAAATTCCAGCTGACCAAAATTTGCATCAAGGTAGCGGACATCTCCAACGAGGCGAGGCCCATGGATGTAGCTGAACCTTGGATAGACTGTTTGCTCCAAGAATTCTTTAACCAGGTATGTAAACCATCCAAAAAGCTAAGGGATTGTTTTATTTTCATTCAGGATCTAAGAATATATGTAACCTGCCCAACCCAATACTGCTAAGAGGTCGCTCAGAATGAATTTGAGATTTATTGAGCTTGAAATGGCACATGCTAAGATTAAGAATGATAGCTTGCCAATTCATTCAACAATAAACCACTCAGGCACTTGACTGGATGTAGAAGACATTTACTGAGAGCTTTGAAGAATAAGGAGAAAACAAGACTTGAAGTTTGGGATTCACTCAAGCATGAAGTGTACACACTGCACAATCTTAGTGAAACTTCCAAGCGGTTCGGTAAAACGGTGTCAAGGAATTCTTGTGTCTCATCTCTCATATTGAACAACGGCTTCAAATTTTGACAGAAAGCAGAAGACGAATTACACTTTCAGATAAGCTTATTTTCTCATCTTTACTTGGTGAAAACCAAATTGTGTAGTAGGTTTCGCGGTACACCATGTAAGGACCACCCAATCTCAACGTTTCGACAAGTGTGTTCTTATCGTCTTCAGGAGAATGAGCAAACCAAATTGCTATTTGGGCTTTTTACAGAGGACCTTTCCTGTTGACTTGTCGATTTGGGTGTGGCTGGTCACGTATTTTATTCTATTCTAGTTAATGTTTTCTTCAATCAAATTGCAAACCTGTGGTTAGATAGAAATCACTGAGATTTTAAAGCTTATCGGTATGTGATGTATGCTACAGAGGGAAACTAATCACTTCTTGTAATTTCTTGCACAACAATAAAATGATGCTTATGAAATCATAAGCATTTTTTGTGGGATGTACTATATAATTCTTTTACAGTGGGATTCCTGCTTTAAGACAAGGCTCAGACAGACTCTTGTCAAGGTACCTTCTGAGTTGGATATTTATATGTACAAGTAGAGTTAATACAAAACATGTTTTTGTTTTGACTTCAGAGTGACATGGAGAAATTGGAAGGGTTACCGGTCGCCCCGTTCATGGACCGGGAGAAGGTCACCAAGCACACCTCTCAGACGGGATTCATCAGATTCGTACTATTACCCCTCTTTGAGGCATTGGGAGTACTATTCCCTAAACTTGATGTAAGTGGAATGTTCAGCACTTGTTAATAACAAGTACTATTACCCCTCTTTCAGTCTCTGGGAGTACTATTCCCTAAACTTGATGTAAGTTGAATGTTCAGCACTTGTTAATAACAAGTACTATTACCCCTCTTTGAGGCTCTGGGAGTACTATTCCCTAAACTTGATGTAAGTGGAATGTTCAGCACTTATTAATAACAAGTACTATTACCCCTCTTTGAGGCTCTGGGAGTACTATTCCCTAAACTTGATGTAAGTGGAATGTTCAGCCCTTGTTAATAACAAGTACTATTACCCCTCTTTCAGGCTCTGGGAGTACTATTTCCTAAACTTGATGTAAGTGGAATGTTTAGCACTTATTAATAGCATCAGGGCCCAACTCACAAACTGTTACGATTGATCCAAGTAATCTCAACTGTATGGAAATCCATCTATGCCATAAATTTTTCTACAGGAAATTCGCACAATCTCCTTGGTAAACAAAGAGAATCTCAATGAAACTTCAAGAGAACAATGAACGTATGTAAATGTTTTGAAGAAACATGCAATTTAGATGTTGACGCTGCTGGCTCTCCATAGGTGTGGTTGAGCGGATCAATCGCAACTCTTTGTAGGAAGGGGGCCCAGGGGTCCGTTTCATGTACCTTGTTAGAGCTCGTAGTTCCCTATGAGCTCTTGGGTGGTGTGACCATGGCACAAGGTGGTGTACTGCCAAACATCCAAACCATACTGCTTATAAAGGAGACCACAAATCAGAACAGGGGGGTGTTTCACAAAGATTTAAGTATGACTTAGAGTCGCACTTAAATACTGAGTTGCGTACGATATGAAACGATTGACTGCATTGGTCAAATCGTGTCATGGGGACGCGCACTACTGCGTATCTATCAATAAGATCGCGCGTTGCATATCAAGTACGCGTCGACATTTAAGTGCGACTTAAGTCATACTTAAATCTTTGTGAAACACCCCCCAGGACCATTTTACAATAGCAGTTGAAAGCTACTGAAATTCTTCAATCTGATTTGCTGATACTAAATCTATTGTTGAAAATGTGCATTTGTCTTTATGAAATGGGAACTATGGTAGGTCAATGCTTGAAGTAGGCATTCTGTTCTTTTGTCTGAAACAGAATGCAATGTTTTGGTCATATAAGTATACCCGCTAAATGTGAAACATTTCCCGAAGGTTTCAGGAAAGCAAACAGAGTAGAAGTACAATGGCATGTAGAAACTACCTTTTTGCCCCAGCCTAATAAAAATGAGAAAAGAAACGAGCATGCACATAACATTGTAGTGCTCATATGGTGGAGTAGGACAGAGAATGTGTTGTGTGTGAAAGAAAGAGAGACACGCAGACAAAGAAAAAGAGAGCTAAAGAAATAAAGAGAGATGGAAAGAGGCGAGGTAGTTTTATGAATACTGATTATTACTACCACCATTTGTTTAAAATACGTTTTGATTTTTTAGAATGAAATTTGGCATTGCAGTCAGAATAATTCTTGCATCTTCCTCTTCACATTCCCAGGAACACATCATCGAGCCTGTCAGGACGGCACTCAAGTACTACTCAGAAATGGCCCAGGCCCTGGAGGAGGAGAAGAAGAGAACAAACGAGAGGAAAGACTCGCTCACCAACGGCAGCAACACCATCACGAAAAAGAATGTGGAAGCCAACTCGACCACGTCATCGTCGAGCTCGTTAAGTCACAATGGAAAGAGACCAAGCAGTGGGAAAGGGGTGCCCAATAACCCACATGTGGGTGCAGTCAAGGACAAAAAAATGGTGGCAAAGTCCCCCTCGCCGTCGAGTTCGGCGACCAAGTCGACGGCGAAGACCAAATGACGGTGGTGTTTCCTCTGCGGGAGCAAAGACCAATAGACTCACTGCTGCAACACTGCACTCATAATGACGGAACAAACAGGGACTTCACTCGCTCTCTCTCTCTCTCTCCTGATATGTCACTTCTTCGCCTCTCATGCAACCATGCAATGCAAAAGGGTCTTATGTCTGTCTTTTTTTAATATTGTACTTTGCAAAAAGAAAGCTCAAGAATTATCTTGCCATTCTCGTGCATTATGGGTATCAGAGTTGCTTTTTGTTGCATTGATTGTTCATCTACTATTTTCAAAGTTTTTTTTTTTTTAAGGATAATATTGGGTGAATCACACAGATTTTACCAGAATATCTAATAATCTCCAAGTGGTTGGAAAAGGAGATGTCAGCCAGCACTGCTTTCGAGTTAAACCCAGATTCTGCAAAGTGTGGAAACTTTACATGAATATTGGGTTTAAGAAGGAAGCTGCAATGATCTCTTATTTGTGAAATCTAATGAATGAACCCATTCACATCTCTTAAGACTGTGTGCTGGGCATTCCTAGTTCAGTGCTGACCTCGTGGTGTTGGTGTAAGACTGATTTTTACATCAGCTCAGCATAAACTTTATGGCCGGAATTCACAAAGTGGATTCATTATTTTAAAACAGTCGACTCATTGATAAAATAGCAGGCTCAACCACGGCAACAGGCGTCAACTTGGTGCACTGTGGCAGAAGCGCGCATCTGCATTGGGCATTTTCCAATGTACGTGGTAAATCAAGTGTAATTTATACAGGAAATCTGCATAAACCATGGGTTCATCCAATTTTTCCCAACCTATGAAGTTGGTTCTAGGATGAATTGCACATTGTAAGCTATCAATAATGTGAATCATTAATTTGTAAACCAAAAACATAAAGGTGGTGGTACTGGGGAGGCAGTCTGGGTAATGCTTCCCACTAAAAGCATCAGGAAAGATAAAGAGTTAAAAGAATGTGTGGTAAGGCATATTTGGTAAGAAGGATGGTGTGGCACCCAAGGACTTCATGCATTGATGTCATCCTGCAGCCATCGCAGAGACCGAAGCTGTGACCTTTGATGCGTTGATGATCTGCAGCAGGTGCATCTCTGACAACACCATTTGCGGATATCCCTACATCCGCTGTCCAGAACGGGCCACTTTAAAAACAAGACAGGTGCCAGCGGCTTGCCTTGACGCACACCAATGGCCATGCTTTGGAATGGAACTAATTTCAAAGATAGCATCATTTTCCCACACAATTCATGCAACTCTGGCATTGGTAAAATCGTCAAAAAGTCAAAACAAGAGTAAAAAAAATTCAATTATATTTAGTAAAAGAGATGTTTGCAGAAGCCTTTGCTTTAATTTGTATACTTTCCATTTGTCTTCTAAACATTGACTTATAATTTTTCCTCTGTTAAAATGGCAGATGAATCATGAGGCAAAGAAATATCTGCTAATATTGGCTAAAAATGATAATAATGATGATCATGCGAAATACATTTTTCAAATGATTTGGGGAACTTGTTGCATAAGTGCATAGGAGAACCTAATGAAAATAATATTTTGAATACCAGTAGTAATTATGCTAGATGAGAGAGTTGTGTTATTCCAGCAATTGTCTAATACATACAAATGAAATAAATTGTGTTTGTATTGCATATATAGTAATTGTTACACTTTGTTTTATATATATATTTGTTAATTTTCTGCAGCTAAAAAGCTTATATGTTGCTTGTGTCTATGTGC
This sequence comes from Lytechinus variegatus, assembly GCF_018143015.1. Classification (NCBI taxonomy): domain Eukaryota; kingdom Metazoa; phylum Echinodermata; class Echinoidea; order Temnopleuroida; family Toxopneustidae; genus Lytechinus; species Lytechinus variegatus. The sequence goes on along the minus strand of NC_054753.1, from coordinate 22,413,306 downwards.
TGTAATATGATTTGGTTGTGATTAAATATCATTCTTCAGTTGCAAATAAATGACCCATATGGATTTATAAGGTTAAAAACATATTGAATTGTAGGTCTTAAGTTTAAGAAAGAGAAAAGGGTTTGATATTACTATTAATGAGCCTGAAAAAGGTCTGGGAAAAGTACTCACAGATTTCCACAGTGGCATACCTATTCGGAGTACCACTATGGCAGATATCTGTAGAGTATGACTGTGGTACACCTATTCAGAGTACCCTTGTGGCAGACATCTATATAGTATGGCTGTGGTACATATGTATCCCTGTGGTACTCCCGTGTTGAGTACTATACTGTGGTATTTGTGCAGAGTACGGTTGGTGAGCACATAGGCAGAGTACCACTGTTACATAATACAGATTACCTCAGTGGCACAACTGTACAGGGTACAACAATGGCATATGTGTGCATGGTATCTTTGGAGAGAAAATTATCATTCATTCTCACTTTTCATTTAAAAACCAAGTTTTCCTATGGAAAAAAGGTTGAAGGGTTTGCGATACCCAACATGTTTCTTGACAAACATTATTCAATGAGATTTTCAACCTTTCAGCTGCCAAAATATTTATATTTTGAATGATTTAATTCATCCAGCACTATTCAGGTTGTATCTGTTTGATTGGCACGATTTTGCCAGAAGTATTATTTTACATCAGTACGATTCTTTGCTTGCATTTTAGTTGTAGTTTTAGTTTGTGTTTTGTATTTCAAGCAGAAAAGGAAAGTACTGTGACGTTGCATGGTAGGGCTATAAGTTGCATATTTGGATGTTTTTCACATCAGCGTGGTTCCATCCAAGCATCCTGTTCCTTGGTTCGCAGAAAGTCCATTGGTCGAGGAGGTGTAGGGTTCAAATCCCTACTTGATCTGTACATGTAGGACTGCTGACAGCAATTTTCAAAGGAAGGGGTGTAGTGAGTTGGAAAATTTGATCCCATGGCACATTTAATTGAAATTGGTAAAGAAGTTTAGGATTCGGATCTATTGCAGAATTGTTTCACGGAGTTGCCACTCCTTACCCGGGTCTAGTGAGTAGGTCATTTGTGATCTAACTCACTTTAAATCATGTCAGTCCGGAGGTTTAGGCTTCAGATCCCTATTAGATTGGACCATTATGGATATTTTCTTATGGATTTGACTCTCCTTACCCGGGTTTTGGTATTTGCTGATTGTGGCCAAATGGACATTCACTTTAATTCAGGTCGGTCGAACAGGGCCCCATCTTACAAAAAGTTGTGATTGAACCAATCAATCACAACTATGGACGGCCAGCAACGTCAACATCTAGAATGCAAATTTGTTCAAAATGTTTTCCAGATATGATATATATTCATACATTCACTGTTCTCCAGAAGATTCATTGTGATTTCACTTTGTTTACCTAGGAGATTGTGCAAATTTCCTGAAGAAGAAATTATAATAAATAATAATATAATAATAATGAGACTTGTAAAGCGCCAAATCCACTCTGTAGAGTGCTCAAGGCGCATAAAGAGCTAAGAGTTAAATAGCAAAGTTTTTATATGATATTTGAAAGTTTCGACAGAGGTACATTTTTTTATGTCTTCAGGAAGGCTATTCCACAAAGTGGGGCATGCAAAAGCAAATGATCTTTCCCCCCAAGTTTTTGAAACTTTCGGAATGACAAGTAAGCCAGAGGTGGATGAGCGCAAAGATCTGCCTGGTCTGTAGTGATTGGTAAATGAAAGACTGTATTGTGGTGCTGATCCACGAATAAAAAAAAAAAAAAGATATTAAAGATAATCCGGTTTTTTATAGGGAGCCAGTGAAGGGAATACAAGATGGGGGTGATATGTGAGCGTTTACTTGACAAAGTGACAATGCGAGCGGCTGCATTCTGGAGCTTCTGAAGCTTATGTAACTGAGCCTGCGGTAAATTAAACAAAAGGGCATTACAAAAATCAAGGCGGGAGGAAATCAAGGCATGTACTATCTTTTCGGTCGCGGACTTAGATAAATATTTCCGGATAAATCCTAGATTGCGAAGATGATACCGAACTGATTTGCAGATATTTGAAATTTGGGAAGACATTGTCATATGTGAATCAAAATTTACTCCAAGATTACGGCAAGTTTGAGACAAATGAATTGTGTGGCCAGAAAATGAAAAAGAAATTATGGTATGGATTGATTTCCATGAAATGAGATTGATTGGATCAGTCGTAACTCTTTGTACGACGGGGCCCAGGTTTTGGGTTTAGAACTACCAATAAGGTTTTCTCATGAAGATGACTTTGTTAATCCTGGATTCGGTGAGTTGGGAAATTGTGATGCAAAAGTTTTAGAGTTAACTCGATGCATACTTCTTATGGAGTTGACTCTCCTTATATAGGTGGTCTGAGAGCTTTAGAGGGTCCATTTGATGCTTAACAGCAGGAAGTGACCGATATAGGAGATGGTGATAGTGATTATATGAAAATCAAGCTAAGCTACATAGGTGAGAGGAAGGACAGATTAATGTTCTTAAAATTTATGGAGTTGAGAGTCAGTTAAAAAAACTGAAAGAATTATATTTTGTCAAATCATATATATGAGACTAAATGATGAAGCTAAATAAAATGATGCAAAAAAAATTATATGTATATTTTGAAGTTCTAAATCAATGCAAAGAAAGCTTTCTCTAAGCATAATATTAACAAAGTTATCTTTAGAACAGCAGTACCATGTAGATGATTATAAAGTACTTGCATATTTTTTTATTTCATAATGATTCTTATCAGGCGTAATAAGAAAAAAAGTGAAGATGCGTGTTATCTCTTTTGATGTGTGCTTTTTATATAATCTTGATATTGTTTACAAGCGTTGCTATGTTTTCTTGTAGATGAACGGGTGCTGGGCGCCCTCTCGAGGTGTAAATAGGTAAAATGTTATTACTTTTTATTGTCTTCTCAGAGAATTGATCGAAAAAAAATCATGCATGTCAATTTTTTTGGCCAGCTCCTGTTACAATGGAGATAGCATGAGACAAAATTCCTGCTTTTGCAGCAGCAAAAAATCAGTACCTGTGATCTGCATATATATATCCCTAACAGAGGATCTTGTGTAACTCTGTTCACATGGCTATCCTATTGTTGATATTTATAAAGTGTTGTAATTCACACCCTTTTCATTTTCCAATTGTCATGCCTACCCTACAAACAGTAAAGTACTACTCCATCATGGTGTGTTCACATTGGATTTTAACCCAAGATTGTCCTAAAAGTATGAACACTGCATGCATCTAAGGAAGGGTTGTGTTCAAAGAATGTTCCGATAAAAGTATAAATATACATGTGTTTGTGCATTTGGTGTGTACCGATTAGCCTTGAATTGTGAAGCTTAAATCTGCAATTGAACTGATGTTCATCAGGATTGTTTCCAAGGAGCATGTTCAGACAGGAATGAATGTTCACGAAGCGTACATTGATTAATTCAATACTTTTGAGAAAACATTTAGAACAGTGCATAATGCTAAATTAAAGTTTGCATGTGTCATGTGGGACCAAGGTAGCTTTAAAGTGCATAAGCAAAATGTTTGAAGGAATACCCCAGCTTTGAGCTATTTAGCTGTTTTTGTCTAAAAATGATTACCCTGCCATTCATCTGAACAAAGATTAATTACAGTATTGTCATAGTCTAGTATCAATTTAGTTCCACTTGCCATCATTTAAAGAATAAGTTTGATCAATGCATACAACACAATATAATTAGCACAGGTTTCTTTTGATTCATGTGAAGAAAGGAATAGGGGCAGTTGTCTTAAAATTGAAAAAAAAATTATGAAATTTACACTAAGTTAATAAAGGATTTTAGTTGAAAAAAATCTGTTTATTTTTCCTTCATTCTTTGGGTATGAATTCTCCACCATATTAAGAAGATCAAAGTGATTGCCAGCAGTCGTTCAGAGAGGACTTGAGGCAGATTTCATAACATTTTTGTAACTGGTAACTTTTTTGAAAAAAAAAATGGGGAGAGGATTTGTCATGATTTATGCGCAAATTACATTTTTTGGGGTTCTAATTATGGGTATAAAATTCTATCCTATCCTGGTAAGGTGAAGCGCCCCCTTCGATTTTTTTTTTGAAGTGGGAATCAGGTTTGGTTCGTTAAAATTAGGAGAAATATTTCTGAGTGATGACGTATCAAGGGTGTTTAATTTGCATTTCCCAAGACATGCAAACAGAATAGGAGAATACAAAAATCTAAGGTAGGTAAAAACTTTTTAGGTACATTTTTGGAAATGTTTATCATAACTTTTTTTTCACAAATTACGTAGGATTAAATCCAGAGAGTTATACCAAGAAAATGTTTTCTGTACTTTTGTAAATTTTTTAGAGCCAATTTCCATTGGGCATGAATTTGGTTTACTTAATTATTAGACCGAATTCAACCTAAGTAGATTGCTTTGTCAAGTGAAATATTTAGAAATCATCTACTCGTATATCCTTCAGCACAAGCAAATGTTGTACATTCAGACCCTGGAATTTTGGACAATACTTGAGCTTTGAAAGGAAAGCTTGCAATCTTTGTGACCTTCTATGCACATGGCCCATCAAAATAGCTGTGCTATTTCATGTCAGATGTTATTAACATATGAATGCAGATGAAGTATTTGTAGTTCATTTCTGCTCTATCAAGACTAGGACCTTTTTGATAATCTAACAAACAAACAAATTATTTTCTGAGATATTGTCCGAGTATTAAACAAGTTCTGACCAAGCGGGTGACAGATATTATAACTCATGTCATATTTTACCTCTGCATGTTTTATAATGTAGTTTGCATTTAGCTGCAAATTATTTAAAACGTTTTAATAAGTACAATCACGGCAACTGTGTGATGTACAAAATAGTGTAAGGTAGCTGCAAATGGTAATTCTCTAAGACAAAGGGTACTGGAGTTTCAGTTCGTTTTAGCATTATTATTTTATATTTAAAGTTTGCAAGTTTTTTCTTTGTAATTAGCTACAAAGTATCTTCAATTTATTTTTTTTTTCGTGGAGAATCTATTTGATCATCATTGTGTTTAAATGTGCATATTAATTTGATTTTTTATTTGTTGTGAAGTATGAATGCTATGTGGAGTCTTTTTTTGGTAGTGTATCTTTTGAAAAGTTTTATGTGTCGTCTGCATTTTTCTTATTATTCTGCTCTTTTTCTTGAAAGAAAAAAACGAAAAACAGTATTTCTCTTCCCCCCCCATACATGTAGCAACCATGGTGCACCAGTCATTGGCTAGGGCGTTTTGGTTTTAATTTTCGTTTGTGTAATATTTCTGATTCAAAACACAGAGAGACTAGGAATTATTCCTCAACAAAATCACAGCAAAGAAACAAACTAGACTACCACAGAATATATACATGTAGAACAAATATCTGAATCTTGTAATCTATCTAGTATTGTTGCAGACTTCTCCCGCAGATGACATTCTTCACTTTGTATAAAATTTTGACATGTTGTACAATTTTTATATTCCGTAACAAATGTATATATGACTGACTGTACTATAGAAAGCCGACCACGTGGGTGGTTAAAAAAATAGTCAACTTGTAGTGATATCAATTTATTTATTGAAATGATGCAACTCTGATGATGATGATGAGTGACCTAATTAGTCTATGAAAAAATAAATAAGATATAATGCAGTCATAAAAAAATGATTTATGTGTTTTGTGTTTACTTTTTAAACAGATGTGATTCCCCAAAGCTGGAGTAATGCTGATCCCCAATCAACTTTGCTATCTTACATCTACCCCTCCCTCTCTCTACTCCTCTCCTTATTACCCGCCCTCCCCCTTATTTTTGTGTTCACATCCCCCTCTTTTCCTCTCTTCTCCACGCCATATTTTGCTCATCTATTTTTACTCTCTACTGCCAATTTCTCCTCCCTTTCCATTTTCCAATAATGATGATTTAGTTAGCGCGGCTCACACCGGCGTGGAGCCGGACAATAGCTCCCGACGCTATATAACCCGTGCACAGCAGCATCTTTGCTCATTGCCTGACGAAGTCTAGCAGCTTGCAGACGAAACGTTGCTTTCCTACTACATGTACATTTGATCCATTGTGAGACAACTGGTTATTTCTACTACTCGATTTAGTTATCAAAACACTTTAAAGAAGACATACAATACCCATAATGAGGAAAATGGCTACCAAGTTGTTGTTTTTGTTTATGTTTATTAAGTATTTCTTCATGGTTTTCATTATGAAATTTTAAAGGTAATATTGAAATGACCGTGTGGGGCCAATAAATGTATCATAACAATATACAAATTAGTAATATATGCTGCAATATAATATGACAAACAATGTATGAGAATTCACATGAACCTAAAAGGATATTAAGGTTTTAAGAACAATATTTGAGCACATGGATAGGCAAAGGCACTCCTCTTCAAATGAGGGCAAATGAAAGGAAGACAGAAAGAGATGCGGATAAGAAAAAACACCAATATAATTACATGGCAATGTTATATTAATATAATAGTATAAGTTCCACCACCCATGTAACTTATTCTTCAGTGCCCTTGCCGCCAAACAATAAATGACAATGGATATAACAATTATATAGTCATGCAGCACATTTGACTAGAATACCCGCCAAGGGAAAAGTAGATGTTTGCCAACTATGGAAACCAATTTCCCGCTAAAAGTGATATAAAATCCTATGAAAACTCGGTAGTTTCATAAATAATGCATGTTATAAAAAAAGGTTTCAGTTTTGAAACTTGGCATAAAAAATCTGGACCAGCCAGAAATATTAGACATTCACAATAAACCAGTTCGCAAAAACCCTTTTGAGTCTTGATCATAATTAGGCAACGTTTGGTTCCACAAACTGTTGTACATTCTGTAGTTTTGTGCTTGCTCCCATAAATCAGTACAAAATCTAACTAGAGTAGACCAAACTCAAATGACTCTGTCATCCATTTTCTAGCAGTCATTTTCATTATTTGACTAATTTCTGGACTCTTATCTTACTCACAAATGGGGTCAACTCATACAACTCCATTGATATATATATATATATGAAAAATTCTGAGCTACTTTGCACTGAATTGAGTCAAATCTCAGTCAAATTAATTACAAAATACTGGGTCATGCTTTATAGCTCAGCTGACCCCAGGTGAGGTCAATCTAGTCAAATTTGACTCTGTAGAAACAAGAAGTCTCATCTCATTTTGTGCAACAGTCATCTGAGATAATCTGCGGCTTCATACTACCTCGAAATATTCAGTCTAAAACTACATCAACTGAACAGGACAATAATAATGATCAGCAAAAAAGATATTAATTCTTTATATTTCAAATTGTTTCTCCAAATGAACTACAAATATATCTCCCCTCAGAAGTAAATTTATGATGACTATTTTTTTTTTGCCTGGAGACCCTTCATGCTCTATTTCCACATTCTTTCAGCTTTTCTCTTCTTATTTCTTTATCTAAACTTCTTGAAATTTTATCTGCCTCCCCTCATGTGGCTCCACCCTATTTGTATATACATGTACTAATATGAACTTCGAGGGCGCATGTGTTGATGCCCTCTACGTTCAATGCATATTCTGAGTGGTATTATTTCGTACTTTGTCTCATGTGGAAGAATTCTCACTTTTCTTGGTACTGAAATAGTTAATTATATCACTTCTGAAAGAGAAAAACATCAAACACTACGAATATCAAGAGGTTATACTGTATGTAAACCCTTAGAAAGCAAACCCGTTATAAGTCTGGATTTGTGCTTACTTGTACCAAAAATCTTGACATTTGTATAAACATTAAAAAGAAGCACTTTGATTTGAAACCTGAAACATAAAAGATCTTTGCATATCATTTTGAGCCTCAAGGCCTAATCAGCCAATCATTGACCACTGTCTAGTTTTCGTGAGGCATGAAGGTCGATAAATATGGATCCAACTAAGTCAAACCCGAAATGTCCTCATACAAAACACATGTTATGACTTGAGTATTAACTTGCGAAAATGGAAGATCTCAATTCAACAAATCTGGAAGACCAATAGATGCAGTATATATAGCACAGTAATGTCATTTAACTCCATAGGAAAGTAAATGCCAGTTGCACCAAGGTTTGGTCCTTCTCATAGAGGGCGCTCTAGCTTTTCTTCCGATCACGCTCTCTCTAAATTCCTAAGACTGAAAATAAATCTATTAGACTGAGATGGGGGACCAATCCAAAATTAGATTAAAAATAGAATTGTGTTAGAAATGAATAAGATTGAAATTTTCAATCTGATTTTGGATTGTTCTCCCACATCAATTTCAAGAACTTTGAGAGAATTCCCTATGACCAGAAATGCCACTTTCGGAAGACAATAGAGAGAAATTACTGCAAGACGTTCAGCACAGTTCTTTTCTATAAAATAAATTGAAATAAACCTTCACAAAGTCTAGGTTGATCGGCCGACCACTCATAAATATATAACTTTACTGTTTCTTAAATTACTGTTGAGCTGTACATGGTTGAGTTGCACGATGAGTAGTGAATTTCAGCTTTGACTTAGACCATCCAGCTGGCTTCCTCAAGAGCACGACGTGCAAGGATCTCAAACTCCTGTGGAAAGACAAAGATGATATAGGGAGATATTAGGTTTTACTCTCACTACTTCACAGCCAGAGGTGATCGATAAAACATTGTGAATCAGATTGTACATAATTAAAGTAAAAACTTGATTAGGAAAATAGTAGGCGATAATGCTCTTGCAAAATAAATCACATTTTCTGTTTGACTACAGTTTGATATAGAAATATCTTTAAAAATTATAATTTACACTTCTGAGGATAGTTCTTATCAATATTATTTTACACGTTTTAATTATTTAAATGAAATAATGAAAGTATTAGTTTTCATTAAATTCCTCCAATGGGTCTCGCTATCTTATCAGAGCTCATAATTTCCTAATGTAACAGTAAATAAATATGTCAATAACTTTACTCTTATATCTGAGGAGTAAAATTTGACTCAGAATTGAGTGATTTTCAACTGATTCCACACCATTCCAAGTCAAATTCATTTGGAATCTGAGTCAATTTAACATGGAATAGAACTGACTACTAGCTGACTTCACTCTGAATCATATTTGACTCTGTTGAGATAAGAGTGTTTATTTTCAATAACTTGCCTCAATGTCACGCAGGACATCCTCACTGATCTCAGTTCTAATGTGATTTTGAGAAGGCACGTTTGGACTTGACATCTCATTGTCATTTACATTTCCATTGATGTTTGTCTTCATGGTCACTGTTGATGATTTGTTCGAATTGATATCAACCTCGTCAGCGATGCCGGAGTCAAAAGACTTTGATTTATCCCTCGATCCTTGCTCTAAGGTGCCGTCAAAGGCTGGGAACGACTTGGTGAACTCATCCACCAGGTTAAAGTTGTGCCTGACCACGTCTGGACTGTCTATACTGGATGAGGAATCTGAGCTACTCTCTGCAGAATGCAGCTTTGGATGGTGGTGTACTGCATGCCGTCTGGTCATGGTTGCTGAAGCTGTTTTGGAAGACATAACCGGAACAACCACTTCATTGTCCAACACTTTCTTAGGGTCGCAAAGACTCCCCATGCTATCGCTTGAGCTGATCCCGACGGAACTCGCCACTGAGAGTTTCCTCTCTTCGCATTCATCCTCTGCTTCCTCCGAGATGAGATCAAACCTTGGTTTGCTGCCACCGATGGGAGGGGTAATTGATGAGATGCCTTTGACAATCTGCTGAAGGGCTTGTTGGGCGGCCTTCCGGTGCTTCTGGAGTTTCCGTTCCTGTTCGAGAATCTTGAACTCGACGTCCTTCTTGTTTTCAATGGACTTGAGTCGCTCTTCTTGTTTCAGGTTGATGTCTTGTGATTCCTTGTTGACTTCTTCAAGGCGTGTCTTCAACTGCTCCAACTGCTTTTCCAGAAACTCACCCTCTTCGTCCAGCGAATCTCCTGTACAAAGTAAAGTATCAGTAATTAAAGTTTGCATAACGTTGGGATTTGTATAGTTCATTTGAAATAAACAAAAGTCAATTCATCATCATCCTTATTAGGAGAAATGTCCAAAATTACCTGAATGAATTTTAATAAATATGCATTATTTTGTAAAATAATCTCATTTAATGTATTGGCATTGATTTTGTTACTTGAGTGTGCTTTTGAAAATGTCGAATGAATATATTAATCGGAAATAGATAATCATATTTTGTACAGGTACATTTTCTCATACTGAAACAAATTTCAAATTGTTTTAAAGTCTGACCAAGATTTGTTGTTTAGTCGTCCTAGTTTAAATTATGCACTGCCTCTTTTCAAGGGATATCCTGCACATCGCCAAACTACTGCCAAATGTCAGTACTTCTTCAAAGAATGCTTTGATAATATCAAATCAGCAGGGGCCCCGTTTCATAAAGGACTTAAATTATGGTAACTACTATAGAAATAGGACTCAGCAGCTAATTATGATCAAGGTTTCCATGGTAGTCCCCATGATGTCACAATACAATAATAGCCTTTGGAAAACGGGTAACTGGGAGAAATTAGGCATTTACCCAAAGGAATTACTGGAATCATCGTTCTTAACATCTCATTTGTAACAGCACCAACCCATGCTTACCTCTGGAATTCTTCTTTCGCTTCCTCTGTTTGCGTTGCTGAAGCAGTTTCTTCTCAACGGCGTTGATCTTGACGTCAGCGGACATCCTGCGTTGGTTGAGGATGGTGTTCAACCGGAGCATCTCCATCTCCTGCGCTTCCTTCACCCGCTCGTACTTATCCTCGATGATCTGCTTCTTCTTGTCCATGATCGGCGAATCTTCGTCGGAGAGGTCGGATGATGACTGCCGAAGGAAAATAGATTGATAAAATAATGATTTATTTGTCACTGTGGTATCATCAGGTGTTGTGTTTTGGCTCATTAGGCAAGTCTCTATAGTCTTTAAAACGCAAGGTCCAGGGTCTGAATCAACCCTGGGAACCCAGTAGGAACTCGAGGGTAGCAGCGCTGAAACTGGGGTAATAGTATGCAGCACTTAGAAACATTATCATTATCATTCTCATCATCATCATCATTAATATCATTACTATTTTTATTATAATTTTTGTCAGTGAAGACCCTGTTGCATAGAAGTTTCTATTAATATTCATTTAATCTCTGACTTAATCCAACAATTGGTCAATGCTAAAGACATGAATCCTACCATTATTTTAATGCCCACCCCAAGAAAAGAACAGATTATAAGCCGTTGAAATTAAGCAGAGTCATATTGGAAAAAGAGGTCTACTTTGCTTGAGGGTAGAAAAGTTTATGTTATTACATTTATGTAATTACATCTCACGTTATCACGCTTCCGCGGCCACTGTATATTACTCTTTTATAACACAAACTATAATTTGACTGAATGGAATCTTACAACTCATACCAAGTAGCTTTAGAGAATTTCCGGTGCGGATCAAGGGGGAGGAGAGACCCGCTCCCCTCACCGACTTATTGTTTGCTTGTCGATTTGTATGTGACTGGTAAAATCCCCCCCTTTTTTTTTGGGGGGGGGGGGTTGGGTGGATGGGGGAGGGGGAGTACCCCTCTCGAATTCTAAACCTTCCCCTGTCAGCATGAGTATGAATTAATTGGATTCAGAATATAGCTTTGATGTATACTTACAGCTGATCCTTTGGGTTCCCCGCCGAGGGGGATCGGTTTTTCACTGCCATCGGAATCAAGTCGTGTGATCAATGGCGCCAACTTCTCTCCTGAAACATGAAATAAGGAGTTGATATTAATAAGGATATGATAATAATATTATTAAGTATGAATGTATATATCTATCAACCAACCTATCGTTCAATATATATCCCTCCCTCCCTCTATCTATCTATCTGTCTATCTATCTATCTATCTATCTATCTATCCGCCCATCTATCTATCTATCTATCTGTCTATCTATCTATCTATCTCTCTATCTATCCGCCTGCCTATCTATCTATCTATCTATCTATCTGTCTGTCTATCTGTCTGTCTGTCTATCATATCCATCTATCTATCTTCCTTTCTATCTGTCCATCCATTCATTCATACATAATCCTTAGAACTCTAAAACTTACTGCTTCCTCTTTGCTCCGCTGTACCTTCCATCTCAGTCCCGTTCAATTTCTGGCACCTTTCTCCAATAGCCTGCATCCACTCTGTCCTTTCTTCTCGACTCTCACACAATAACGTCGTTCCCGTAACCTTCTGAAAAAAAGAATGAGATATCTAATTTACGAGATAATTCTGATTTTAGGAATAGAACTGATACATGATCAGAACATTCATTGGAAATAACAAATCTGGTGAAGGTGGTAAAGTTTTAACGTTTGCTTTAGCCTCATTGAAATATTGTTTATAATCAATTCATGCACCGTTAACGTACGTATGGCATCTACTTATATCTATATTAATCTTTAAAATGTTCAGAGACATACATTGTATTAAAACGGAACGTAGCTGGAATCGACTTTCAGCAACTACCGCAAACAACATCGCCGTCAACTTCAGCCTCAACAAAAACAGCAACATCAATAGCAAAAATCCTCGTCTGTGACATTTTGAAAAAAGAGACAGAAAATAAATTTGCGCTTCCTGATCTCAGCAAACAATCATATGCAAATACGGAAAATGATGATTTTCAAGAGCACTTACGTGAAGCGCTCGGCGATTCTGGCAATAACATTTAATTTATGACAGGTAAGATCACGATTACACTGTATTACCATACGGAAAAGAAATTATAAATGAGCTATACAATCTCATTTCGTGTAGTGTTGCAAGCGAATATAAAGGCGTGTATATACTACGGCATTGCAGACGTGAAAATCGATTCGCCAATATTCATAAAATTATAGCTAAAGCAGTTACAACTATAGGAACAACGAAAGACGAAGATATGGGTAAAATTAATGGGTGACATTCCTTTTTACGATGAACCACAAAGCAATTTTCTTCCAATGTTTATCCGATACAGGCCTACGTATGATATACTCCGGCTACCTATGCTATTGAAATCCACAAGTTTCTCACCCTTCGCGAAAATACTGAGGAAACATCAAACTGAAGAGGACAGGAATGCTGTCAGATGACAACTATTCAATATAAAAATCACAGAAAAAAACAGAGAGACGAAGACAGGAACACCTTTCGCATGAAAAGTAGTAATATGCCTGTACAGTAATCCGAATAACTTCCTAATTCAGAGTCACTTTTGAGAAGCCAAGTTCAACGATGAATAATCCAGACGATGTCAGCCGAAAAGAATGAAGTTTTTATTGGCACAATCGAAACGGCGCGAAAACAACATTCGCAGAAGCCAAATCTTTATCCAGAGTAAATAAAGTAAAAAGCAATCGATTTCGAGGTGTCTGCGCATAATGTGTTACTAAATGAGGCAACTACTCCCGAATAACATGTCATTAGAAAAAGCAATACAACTTCGCTCCACGAAAAAAAAATCATGTATCTGATTTCTTATTCCATTGCCAGATTTTTCCTATTGTCCTTTCATTGTGATTCTGTTGTTACGTGAAGGAATGAGGTTGTTTTTCTATAGTATTGTCTGCACTGAGCAAATATGCACGGGGTTCAAAAGAAATATCGAGATAATAAAATTTCGACCTTGATTGTTTCGCATTTGGGGAATTTTGTTTGAAAACCAACAACCGTTTGGGGCTGGTTTTGCCAGTATATTTAGTTCAACGCCTACGACTGCGTAGAAGGGCAAACCAGCCATCATTGTCCTGTATTTGTATTTGTAGGGCCTTGTATTAATTGGCGATATATGGCCTTGTAAAGTCGAAGAGAAATTTGTATGGATTCGAAATAGTTAATAAAACGTATCACGTTGGCACAAAGATTTAAAGAAGAGATGGAGTAGAGAGAGAGAGAGAGAGAGAGAGATAGACAGACGGTCAAGGGGGGGGGGGTCAAGGCAGAGAGAGAAAGAGGGGTGGGACATGTATCGGGCAGGGGAAGAGGGAAAACTAAAATGGGTAGGGCAAAAGATCTTGAAAAGCCCTTGTATACCCATCTTTGTTAAGACATTGTATTACTTAAAAAACGAGGAAGTTTGGTTCAACGAAATAACTCTACACAGAAATGAAATAAAACATACTGAACTCCAGTCGAACGATTAATAATATGATTTGCTAGAATCCAAGTCAAAAAATTAACAAAAAAATCAAAACACCTTTCTAAAGTTTGAAATAGGAGTAGATTGGAATTGTTTGTTGTAAAGTTTCTTATAGTGACAAATAAACATGGTTATCCTTAATTTTTGACGTCACTCATGCCATCAAATACCAATCAAAATAATGTCACTTAGAATTAAAATATTCGTCATTCAAACTTTCTTTTATCACAGGGCGTTTGCTTGTTGCTCTTTACAATACAATTCAGTTTTGGCTTAGGCATACAATGCATAAATATTTCTGAAGGTTACATCCAGGGTAAAGGTAAATAATTTGATTACCGTCCAGCCACAGTAAAAAGCTATTTTCAATCGATGTGTCATTAAAGTGTCATTCTCGTGAGTCTGATAATTTACTTTAAAAATCGTTTATTGTTTATTCCATTGTTTTAATCGGGCTACCCTTGCACAAAACGTGGTTATGGTGGTATATAGTTACAGTGTTTATTCAGCGAATATTAGTAGTTGATTGGCGTATACGTGGGAATATTTTTGTGATCTATAACGTATCAGTCAGCGGACCATGCATGGCAAGGTACAAGGTTGAAACCCTTATAGGAAGGTACCGCTTTTGCAAATAAAACTTAGGAAATAAAAAGAAAGCCATATTGTTTATTGGTAATGTGTATTTGAAAGACTTGTTTCTTACACATTTATGCACCTTATAGTTTTTCTGTCTATGGTGGTCTCCCTCCCTCGTAACTCTACACTGTAAAAAAGCTGTATAAAATTTTAAGCACGTTGTTTAAGCCTGTCACTCTAAAAACTACTGTGTAAACCTTTTAAACAGCTGTTTAAACTTTTTCAACAAATTGTTCAAAAAGTTTAAACAATTACAAAAAAAATAAACAACCTGTTGTTAGAGTGACAGGCTTAAGCAACGTGCTATTTTTTGTAGCTTGTCTCACTCCCATTCTCTGTCTTTCTCTCTCCGTTTCTGTGTGTTTGTCTGCATCTGTCACTTGTCTCCGTCTCTCTTCTCTTTCGTCAAAACACGATCATTCCCTTTTCCTTTTATTTTTTTATACAACGCTTTTAGTTGTTTAACAATTTAATAACGAGTGTAATATCGTAAGCCACAGGTTACATTTCAATATCTAATCTTCAATAAATAGGGCATGGTTGTTTGAATTGTTAAACAGCTACCGTAAAGTTCATAATAGTGAGCAGCGTTGTAAAAATATTAAACAACAATTCTATTTTACTATACGTACGCCAGATTGAAGAAAGCTTCATGTTTATACAATAAACATCATCGGCACAATCATGACTTAGGTTAGATTTAGATTCAACTCACCGCGTTGTAGAGCTCGAAAGCAAACTTCGTCCCGGTCTTCCACGAGGAGCCGGACGACGCGACCACGATCTGGACGTCGTAGTCGTCCAGCATCAGCATATCCAGCGTATGCGAGTCGGTGGGCTTGCGATAGATGTACAGGCGATCCTCGGTGAGTATCGACCAGCATCTGAGCGGGAAATAAAATGGGGGGAAATGAGAGTAGACGAAAAAGGGAAGTTACTTGACTAAAATCCGAAGAGGCTTGGCAGTTCGGACAAGGATAAATGTTGCGTTGGTGAAGGTGTGACCGGTTATCCGACTTGCTGATATAATGACGTCATCAAACAGTCGTCACGACTTAAATTATAATACAAAACAGAACGACGGATAAAAGCTCTGTTTGCCGCTTACTAATATCAAGAAAGGAAATGAAAATATGTCTTTTTGTATATTTGGTGTGAGTCGTTTTCATAACATCCCCACACAACTATCGGGTTTCAAATAATAAGTTTGAAAGATAATGAGAGTTAGATATGCATTCATATTTCTCTGTGTTAATACGAATACTGCGATATCAAGATGAAAATTACGCTTTTCATAAATCATCATCATAATCGTAATCATTGAAAAGAAAGAGAACTACAATTCAAACCACGTTCATGGATTGAAGCGTATACTAGAATATTGTAAATCAAACAAAATATGTGCATAAATACGGTTAGATGTTCCAAAGGCAAATTTAAACATCCTTTTTAGCGGGTTCACAAAAGGAACAATGAATTTCATTGATTGACACAGACAGAAACACCTGTTTCAAATCATTTCCTCAATCTAAAAATCGATAGTCTAGCAGTTGTTGACACATTTTCAGATCTGAGCAATGCAAACATTCGAAAGATATACATCTATGCATGGAATATTTTTTGTACAAGATTTTTTTTAGTCAAAAATTTTGAAATCAAACGAGGAAATGAATTGATTGATATTCACAAGATTTGTGAACTCTCACACGGCGAATCAGTGGTGAATACAGATCTTTGAAAGAGGGCCAAAAATGTCATGACATTTCTTTCACAACGAATAAAACTCATATTTTTTGTTTTGTTTCGCAGGGTTTGGCTAATATTATTGTATTTACTAGCGGATAAGAAGCTTAAGCAGAGTGATTTCATGCATAATGTTAAGATCTGTAAACGTTTGAGAATACTATTGTGTTGTAGTTCTTTTTTAAATAACATTTTCTTCCTCTTTCAAATCAATAAATCACAATTACAATATTATTCATATAAATCAAGATTTTATACATTATACGAAACAAAGAAATATATCAGTATCAATTAGATTACAACTTTCTCAGAATTATTACAAATGAAGTTAAACGCCCATGTGTTGTATAAAATGCGTAATAAAAATTTCGCCATCTACGTTAAAGCGTTTAAAATGCGTAGATAACGTGCAATTGAGGAATGGTGAATATCCGTGATCTCTCAATGTTATTTCCGATACGACAAAGAATAGATCGCACTTCAAGATAGACTGATAAATTGCATTGATTAAATTTTATTCGTCTATAGGGAACAAATTTTGAAACATGGTTTGGCCTCATAAAGATCATTCATGATTTCCGTGTTATTGTTGGCAAAGCAAGGGTATCGCCTCCACAAACTCGGACGAACTCAAGATTGTAGATTAAAAAAAAAATATTTCTGCGGAAATTTTGTATTCATATACGGAAACAACCTATTTTATACTTCAAAAAAAAAAAAGAAATCTCATTAAGTTTTAGATTGCTTCAAGGGCAATCATGGTGGTACCCCGTGTCATTTGCAGATTATATATATATTTTTTTACTTCGATTTCTTCTTCTTCTTCTCCTCCCTTCTTCTTTCTCCTCTTCTTCTTCCCTTTTTTCCTTTGTTTTTTCTTCCTTTTGCTCCTCCTCTTCTTCCTTTTCTCCATCTCATTTTCTTCCTTCCTTTTCCTCTTCGTGTAATTATATTTTTGATTTTCTTCTCCAAAAACTATCCACAAAATATCACTTTGTTTTACAGTGCTTATTGAAAGCCTCACCGAAGGCGTTATAATGAGTTGCTTCTTTTAATCAAACGTGCGAATATAATTATTGATGTAAAATGGTCACAAGTAAACACAGTCAATAAGAATGTGACTCTGAAAGATAATCAATGATCTTGTTCAAACTCGCAAGGACGCCATTTTCCTCTCTGAAGATGTGGGATTGATTTAATTGAATTAGAAGGCAATATGTTGGTTTGTGGATAAACGTTGTTTGGAACACAAGACGGGTCCTGGCCAACCCCGGAGTCACCCCTGCTATTGATGAACGCGGAAGATACATTGTGACATCATGACAATAGTTGTTTTTATTAAACGTCCCGAGAGGCTGATAGTATTGACTATTGCCTTGGCGGGCACATAATCCCGAGTTCGATTGAAGTGTCTTTATTGATTAATGTGATAAATCATCTTGAATGATTTATATCATGGTCTATAGTAAATAGATCACATGATGTTTGTCTTCATGAGAGAGGTAGCCGCAGGGGCAGAGCCGTATTTGTATGCATTATAATGTTTTTCTATGTGCATAATGATGAATACCTCAAACTACATAATTTCTTTCCTTAAAACCAAATAAAGCTGTTGAACTCTGGATTCATTTTAATATGATTTTGTTTGATTTATATTTTATTTTATTCATTTTTTTTTACTTTACTCTCTCATTTATGCTAGATGTCCTAACACAGTCAAACAGTTGTTGTAAGGCAACAAATTTCCGCTCCTGTTGTCAGTATTCTAATTCTAATTGCTAATATTATCCAAAATTCCATATTTAATATCAATCACGTAAAAGTGTTATTTCTGTTTTTGTTGAAAAATAATCATGAAAATCACAATATTTACAAAACTTATTGCTCGATTGGAGTACAGAATCAGAGAAAGAAAAAAAACGACATGAAAAATTGCACACTGCAAAAACTCCGGCGTTGAACTATAATGGAATCTATGTATGTCCACACCAGAGAAGTATTGAAACAACACCAGTTTGGAATCAAACCGATGCTGTTTAAATACTAATTGGTGTGGTACAAACACCTATCTGGTGTTAGACCAAAACGAAACTAGTGTTGTTAAACACTTCTCTGGTGTGGACATATATAGATTCCGGGCTGGCGTTAAATGAACACCAGAGTTTTTTTCAGTGCAGAACAAAGACTAAAAACACCTCTCATTCAATAGCAGGTCTCCGAATTCCGTATTGGATTTAGCGCCTCGGAATAGTTTACTAAAAAAATGGCGCATAATGAATGCTGTGTATTATTATTATCATTATTATTATTGGATTTAAGCCCTGAAGAAACACTTCTCTTTGGTGTGCATAACCTCTTTGAAACAGATTATGGACTAGAATAGATGGGAATGATGTATTTTTTTTAATGAATAACGAATAACGAATGAAAATCAATATTATATTAAACATCACGATGCGGAGGACAAGCTGCAAAGCTCTTTAAAGTAATATTCAGCATTTTCAAAGTGCTTGGGTTACCGTGGTAACCATTACCTTTTCCACGAGCCATTCTTCTTGACCTCCAGGTAGCCCGTCTTGACCGGGTTGGCCACCTCACTGGCCGGAATGGGCACCGCCCTCTTCTGCCGTTTGGTCTTTGGCGTGGCCCTGCCGATTCCCAACGGGGATTTCCCCGTCATCAGGGTGTTACGGTTGAGTGACGTCATCCCGATGTCGTCCATGGAACGGCTGACAGCCCGGTCCCCAAGGTTGCTCTGTGATGCAGAAGAAAAAGAGAGGATGAGAAGAGAGGTTTTAAATTTCCAACCAAATTAAAATCGATGATAAAAATGATGACGATGAGGATGATGATGGTGATGAAGATGATGATGACGATAATAATAACAATAATAGCTGTATCTATAAAGGCGCCTTTTGCCTGAGGATACAAAACGCTGCTATGATTACCATGGCTTTAGCTCGAGCTACCATCATCGGCGCTCAGTGCATGCAAGGAATTAATCTTGCCAGGTTCCCATTCACTTCACCTGGGTCGAGTGCAGCACAGTGCGGACAAATTTCTTGCTGAAGGAAATCACGCCATAGTTAGGATAATGATGGTGATGATGATGATGAAGATGATGCTGGTGAGGATGATGCTGGTGATGATGATGATGATGGTGATGATGATGATGATGGCCATGATGATGAATGATGGTGATGATGAAGATATGATGGTGATGATGATGATAATGACGATGATGATGATGTTGATCGTGGTGATGGTGATGGTGGCGGTGGTGATAGAGTAAAATGGGAATATTAAAATATGAGAATAGCAAACCTGAATTCATATGATCATCGTTACGTAAAGTATAGAATACATAAAAATATATTAAACAGTTTTATGCAATATACTACAGATTTTTTTTGAAAATTGTTATACCAGACTACTGGTTAACTAGTAGACATACATACTCAAAAATATTATTTTGCTAAAGAAAGATAAACTGAAGAATTAGAAAACACTTTGACAAACCTCTAAAACCGCCATATCAAGCCCATCAAGAGAAATAACAGATTCCATACTAATCAATGGAGCTGACAAATACTTATCGAACTATGTTTCAAAATGTGGCTGACAATACTTTATATCAGAAATGCAATATACATCGGATTTTCATGCTGCAATGCAATGCACTCATGTAACAAGAACCGAAATTATTTTATAGAACGAAAAATGTCTTTATTACTCATGACTTTGACTCCCATAAAAAGGTTTAAGGTGCATGACCCTTGACCTCATTTCACTGATCACGTGACCTGCTTAGTTCATCGACGAGTGAAGTCGGGATAAAGTCCAAAATATATGGGATGAAAATACTTCCAAAATGTGTATGGATTTATGGGCCTCATTAGCTGACATCAAGCCGGCGGACCCAAACCAGTAATTCGACAAGACAAATGAAATCCCTGAACTAATGAACCAAGTTCATGATGGAGGTTGGAGGAGAGGGGGGGGGGGGGTAGTTTCGACTTCCTTGGCGATATTGAAGGGATGTAACTGGGCTATAGGGAAAGGAATCTCTTTCAGCTTTTCCTTATTTTTTATCGGTATAGGTATAACTCTTCGCTTTGGCGACTCTAAATTCAACTTGAAAAAACAAACAAAAGCAAATCAATTCGACAAATTAGAAACTGCTTCGTCACTTCAAAGAAAAATCTTTCACTGAAACTGCCCCTCTGCACATATCGATTACGAAAAACACACAATATTCCTCAATCTTTATCGGGAATATAAACGAACATAAATATTAAAAATGAGTCCCTTTTTGGCAGATATATCCTATCGTCGCCCTTCTCTCTTACATCTTCAAAAGTATTACGCGCGATAGCTCTAACAATAAACATGTGAAATTAATATTGAGTGAATCACAACATCAGAAAGAAAGTAACACGTGTTTTTCATAATTATTTTCATGTTTTCGAAGATGGTCGATTTCCCCATTGTCCTCATCTATATACAATCATAATGATTATCAAAAGTTAGAAATGGGTGACGAAGAAATCGTAATCACTAATTTCGCATTTCCCATTAGTGTTTTCCTCTAATTAAAGAAAGTCCGCCCATGATATAATTATATCAAATTTGATTTTATTTCACATCTCTTTGAAAAATACAGATAATATCTGATGGATCACTATAGATATTAGATAAATGAAAAAAAAAAATTGATTATAAAAGATGGAGGGTTGGAGGAGATGTTAATTGTTTTCATTGAATATTTTAAGCTAATTTGGGACTTGTAGAACGCTACCAAACCGCTAAAATATGCATGGCAACCCAACTGCAATTCCTGAATGAGTAAATAATATCACTTCAGTAACAAAAGAAACATGGAGCACAATATAATTCATTTAATTTGAATTTAAATCAACATTCTTATACTATCGGATGTAATAAAAACTTTTTAATTTTTTTTCACACTTTTTGAAAATATCACTTTATCTATATAGTCATGTATGGCATATCATATAAAAAGTACAAAAAAGATTATTTGAAAAAAAAATTGTGGTAAACTTACCAAGTTCCTTTTTAAAATCTCCTGGAAATCCAACATGTTAAATAAATAAAATGTATGTCTCTCCTCAAAATAATTGTTCTCTTCCCCAAAATCCTAAGGATTGAATTCTCGCAAACTCGCAAAGATGAAAGCGCAGCTATAAGATTGGTTCTAACCTCTGTAAGATTTCGGAGAACTTATGAATTAAACACTTTTTTGAGAGCTGTTTATATAGGTTTTAGCAATGACCCGACATGCTATCGACCAAGAAGGATATAGCGATTGGTGAAAACGTTCGAGGGGTCAATGTTTTTAAGTCCGCCCCGTTGTATCTTCATGACATTGGTGATTCCCTAAACTCATGACCGACCGATCCAGCCTTCGAAAGCTGGAAATGGTTCGGGCGCAAAAAACAAATGATTGCGTAATGAACATATGGAAATATGATTGGCATTGAATATCAGCAAATGATCACGTCTTCAGAAATGACAGACGTCAATCTCGTGGCTTTAGGGACATACGGAAGGAGAAAATTTGCCAATTTATTTACAACGACGCAATGTCCACTTGGGAGTGCCCAATTGGGGGCGGTATAGTTGTCAGTATCACCATGGAAATAGTTTTGTGTTCGCGCCGTTTTGAAAATTATGGTCACTCCGAGGTCATTATTACGATTAATATTTATGCTTAATAACAATGGTTGCCAGGTAAAAGTCCCGACGGACGCTTAATTGAGTTAATCGATATTCCCTCTATAAACCGTAAAGGGGAAAATACTTAAAGACTAATTCATTTTCCCTTGATGAAATGGAAAACTAAAACATTCCCCCAAAACTTGATAACAATCACGATAATGATTTTTGGAAACAATAGTTTTTCGGTCTTGAGATGATATAGCAGGAAATACTTCGGGGGGGGGGGGGGTTCATAAGAAGGGAATATTCAAGTGATGCACGCATTCTGGGAATTACAACGGAATGGTGCAAAAAAATGCTAAAAGTTTTTCATATCAAAACAAAAAATATAATTGGAAAAAAGTAATAGAAACGTAGCCAACTCATTTACTGCTGTCATGGATGGATGGCGCGCGAAGGGGGGGGGGGGGTGATGGTCTACCCGTGTCATTACAAGTGCATCTTTTCCGCCTTTTATAGCGCCCATGGAACTTAAAATGGTCGGAGATTTATAACAATTTCGCTTACATACCAATACACGATATGGTAGTGTAGTTTCTTAATATGTGCCTGATTTGACTTTGTATCGTTTTTAGTAATGATATTTCTGAACTGGTGAAGTCATCACTCATTTTTCATTTAGTGTATCTTTTTTGGAGTGACGTCAAGGATCGATTGTTCATACAGCGACTAATGATGATTTTTTTTTTCTCGGAAAGTAAGGAGTAAACTTTCTGTCTTTTCAACACATTTCCTTTCTCCAAAGTAGAAGCTTACATAACTCACATCTACGATCGTTATTTTTTTTTCTACCGGGGAGCGTTTTTATGGAAAGACATGTCGGACGTTTTATCCGACAAGTCCTGTTTTTCCAACAGTTACCATGGTAACAGTGCTTCTCAGCCAATCAAAATCAAGGGAAGTTATCAGACAAAAATACTGAGAAAACGCTTCCCGGGACTTAGATAGTAACCAATGTAATTGATAAATTAATAGTGTGGAGCGTTGTGGCCCAGTGGACTAGTCTTCTGACTTTGAAACAGAAGGTCGTGGGTTCCAATCCCAGCCATGGCGTAATTTCCGTCAGCAAGAAATTAATCCAAATTGTGCAGCTCTCAACCCAGGTGAGATGAATGGGTACCTGGCAGGAATGTATTCCGTCAAATATGCCGTCGCGCGGTAAAAGGCTGCGGGGGTAAGGCCAGGGTAATAATATCCAAGTCCTTTGGAAGCGCGTAGGAACGTTATGACATGATGTGATATGCGCTTTACAACTGCGTTATCATTATTTTATAATAAAATCTTACTAAATATCATCGAGCAACATTGAATAAGCTAGTGAGAGGGACATCCCCAAAGACATGTGCAAATATGTCCGCCCCCTTGAAATCTGAATTCCTGAATGGTGTAAACCATGGACCTACCTAAGGTAAGTCATACAGAAGTGTACACATCAATCACTGAGAATCACTGCTCCAACGGAACCCTTGACTCCACATACCTTGGCTTGTATCTTGTTACTTAGACCCGTCAAACACCATTATAGATCATTCTACACCACTCCTATATTCAGGTATGATAAGGAGGGAGAGATGGGGGGGGGGGGGGGGTCGTGGGCGGAAATCCCAGGGGGACAGGGGGTACGCGTCCCCTACCCAAAGTAGTAGGGGGACACAATATCAAATGTCCCCCTACTATTTTAGGTCTTTTATGATGGAAAGAAATACATCATTCAAAATCGAAATAAAACATCTATTTTGGACGAGATGACCTTACTTTTAACCTTGTTTTTGCTTGTCAAAATTTCTAGCCCCTGGAGGAGGGGGGTTGGGGTGAGAGGTAAGGGGGAATTATTTTGAAACGTTTTCGACCATAGCTGCATCCTACAGTCTAGGAAAAAGAATGTTGAATTCAGTGTGTGAAGGTCAAGTCCACCCCAGAAAATGTTGATTTAAATAAAAAGAGAAAAATCCGACAAGCACAACACTGAAAATTTCATCATAATTGAATATGAAATAAGAAAGTTATGACATTTTAATGTCGCTTATTTTTCACAAAAGAGTGAATGCACAACTCAGTGACATGCAAATGTGACAGTCAATGATGTCCCTCACTCACTATTTCTTTTGATTTTTATTGTTTAAATCATATATTGTTTATTTTTATTTCTACAGATTTGACAATAAGGCCCAACTTGACTAAACCATATAGTATTAATGCTAATTCACATGTTCAGGGAGGAATTAATCGTTGTTTCACTAGACAATGAGGAGAAAATGAGAATATTTCATATTTTATAAATGCAAAAGAAATAGTGAGTGGATGACGTCATCAGTCTCCTCATTTGCATACCGACCAGGATGTGCATTTTGTGAAATTAAGCGAAATTATAAAATGCCATAACTTTCTTATTTTACATCCGATTTTGATGAAATTGTCCGTGTTATGCCTGTTGGATTTTCATTTTATTTATTTTTTTATACAAATCAACTTTATGTTGGGGTAGACTGTCCTTTAATATAGGCCTTGCTTAATTATGACGTCGAAATTTTTCATTGTAAGTTAATGAAGGATATTTGAGAATTCACAGAGGACGAAATAACGCATCACCTAACCCTGCAAAGAGAAAACCAATCCAATAAATCATTCACAGAGTTTACTTTCAAAACATGAGCTTACGAGTCACAAGAATGACACTGCCTTTATAATCAAATTGACTGAAGTTATAAGGACGTTTCTTTGAAAATCCAACACATTTATACGCCTTCCTTAATTATTCAATGCTATCAAAATGGAGTCCCAGTGTGCTTCCAGCAAGCCAAACATACAATCATCATGTGAGTGATTACATAAGAAATTTGTTTTCTTCGAACTTTTGTGAGGCCAGATGAAGAAGGGCATTTGATGCCCGAAGGTAGCTGCTTGAATTGACAGGGAGAAATTAACAACTATAGGATACCATACGACTGAATATAAAATGAAAATTGAATAAAAAAAGAGTGACGTACAACGCTCCCTTTCAGTCATTTCATGGAAAAACTACAATATCTATTTACAAATAAATGGAAAACTACTAAGAATCAATAGAAATTTACAAAGAAGACTGGAAAAACTGTACATAAAGTATATAAAATCCCTCCCCCAAAAAATGTATACAGAAGGAAAAAAAACTATTCATCCTTTCAATTATTTCAAAGAAAAAGCAACAGAAACCTATAAAACAATACAGGTTGCTTTTAATATATGCAACAAAAGCTTTGGGAGGCCTTTGAAATCAAGTATAATATTGATATGGTTAGGTTAATTCAACTGATGTGCAAAGGGGGATACAAACCTTCTATGTTTGTGCTGGAGTCTGGAGAATATTTATTCCAAACACCCCAACGAAAAAAAAGGCGTGAAAGGTCATGCCCAGTGCTCAAATTTTTGCGACGAACCTGGTTACCTTAAGAGACGTCATCACTTTAATCCTTAATGTTGTTGAAACAAATTATTTCCTCCGATTCAGTCCATATACATTCCTCAAATGAAACAAAACTTTCTCCAATAGTCAGTTCATAAGCATAATTGAAAAGAACTTGGCGATTTCGTTGAATCTCTGTAGAGTACAGTATAGTCTGGCATGTCCCTGCAGCTTGAAATAATGAAATCCGAGCTACAAATCTCTATTCCAACTCAGTTCATGAAACATGCAGGACTGGTCTGCTGACTTCGTAAATAATTGTGTTTAGGAAGACAGATTCCTTCACGAATATCTCCAAGAAGATCGCATTTTCTTTTGATAAGACGGCAGTAAAAAGCCAATAGAGGATTTCCCCGAGGATTTCACTCTAATCATAGTCTCCTAAAACCTAGTATTTTCAGTAAACTTTAAGACTTCGCATTACTAATTCTTTCGAGGGGGGCAACAAAAGACCATGTTTAAATCGAATAAGGCTGTTAAGAACCTCTTCACATTCTCGATCCCAATGCCCCACGCATAAACCAACATAACTCCACAAATATCAGGGTCGACTTCTTATATCCGTCCCCATTCATGCACCACGCCAAATAAAAGATCACAAACTGAAGACTGTCAAAAGCGCATGCATCTACCCATCTGCAGAGGGTTTTCAAATCGCTGAGAAGCACGCGTGTGTAAATATGATGACAAGATAATGATGGTAGTCCGAAGGGTTTGAAGAGCTGGTTTGATTGTTTGTCTGTCGGGCCAGGCATCAACTTGTAACAGCAGGCCATTAATAACAGGCATACGGCCCGATGCTCTGTATAGTCTTTCCCTTGCAAACGTCTTCAATTCCCAACAATTTCTTCTTCTAATAGCTCAGTCCGTGACATTTGAAGCTTCTCTAACTTCTTTGAGCTATCTTTCCTTTGTTATCGGGAGCTCTGTTATTCAGAGACGAAATGCGCTTTTCTTACAGATCAAAACGCGACACTCATTGGGATGAATATCACGATCAACTTGTGGTAAAGATTGTTGTTCCTCGCAATAAGTGCAGAGGCCGAAAATCGATTAGAAATTGATTAAAAGTCATCGAGAACGAATTCACAAAGTCGGAGAAGCTCATTAAGAAAAAAGTGATAGATTAAGTGCCCCCACTGTGCATGCGATTCATATACGGTGAATGAACTTCTAACTTGGACTTTACTCGTGAAGTGGGAGGGGGGAGGATGCAGACGACCGCGCGCCTCAATAATATTCACTGATAATGTATAACTGTCATTTCCCAAGCTCTTGTGTAGAATTAAGAATTTGACTGGAGTTTTATTGCAAAATAAGCGAGGCGGATTCTGCAACATAGTAAATGTTTTTTTTAAATGCCCGTCAAATCACAATAAGCTGGAGCTTTATTTTTGCCAAAAATGATAAGTAGGAAAAAACTAAATATTCGGAGCTGACGAAAAATGGCAAATAATGTTTGTTCAGAGTCTTGGGGGAGCGTTTAATGAAATGACTTGTCGGATGTATATTTAATTGTCCGACAAGTCGCGTTTTTCCTCCGACAGTTACCATGGTAACAGTGCTTCCTAGCCAATCAAGACCAAGGAAATTGGTCGGATTGGACAGCTTGCCAGATGAAAATGTTGATGAAACGCTCCCCAGGACGATAACTATTCGATTCACCGATTTCCGAGAAATCTAGGCTGCTTTGTCATGAAGGGCTCTAGACAATAAAGTTTCAATGTTCCAAAAAGCGTCAGTGAAGTCTCCCCATTGAAAGCCCCCCTAAAAAAGATGTTTTTGAATATCTTTCAACTGCGGCCTTGCTATACTGAAAAAGGGTAAAAGAACTTTAGAAAATGCATCATTCATAGCCTAGGTATTGTAAATGGCAGTATAATCATGATTATCTCTTTAATAATTGAAAAACCTTTAATGTCTTGATTTTCCTGAGCATTTAATCCTCAGAAAAAACACATCACTATACAGAAATAACATAAACGTTCAAACAAATGTTTTCTAATCCGATAAACGTCGGCAAACGACAAGGAATATTCAAAGGGCTTGCTAAGTAATCAATTATATTGATTCATTGATTGATATAACAGCTTAGCTATAATGATATACTAATTGTGCGTCTCGAAATACTCAACGTTTCATTGCATTTCTCTTTTTTGTTCTCATAATCGAATGGCTTACGACGACTATTCATGTTAGTTCTTCTCTACAATCTCCAAGCTTTTAGGTATTGTTATTTAAAAGAAAATAATAAATAATAAAAATAAAAATCTTCGTGAGGTAAAGATAACAACATTCACTTCAGTATCATTAGCATTCTAAAGCTAGTCAATTATTTTTCAAACGTCATAAAGTAAAATTTAATCTTATAAATCTAGTGTAAAGTAACTAAAATTAATTAACAGGTCTGATAAAGACGTTTTAAAAGCTTCAAACCTAGCAGATGTTTAAAACGATAAGATATCCGACATGGAATGCTTACGTTAGCCTTCATTCAGTTATTAAAAATAATAATAATTATTTTTAATAACTGAATGTTACATAGCTCCTTAAATTTCTTAAATTAAGTTTTGGGAAAAATCAATGAAGGCTATAATTGCATAATGAACTTCATGAATCAATAATTAAGCCGCATTCAAAACTGATTGTAAATACACTACTCAAAAAAAGTTAAGGACCACTTTTTAAAACGTATATATTTTTTTATACAAGGTGTTTTATTTCTGGAAATACCTCAGTACAACTGTCCTGAATGTCCTTAAACACACTGTAATCAATTTCACGCATGGGTGGTTTCAGTTGTTGCACACTGTCGCTCTCATCACTGCACATCCTGAAAAGTGGGTTCACAGGGGTATCAACTATCGACATGAAGAGGAAAAAACGAATGTCTGAGTGTCTTTCAGGCAGCCTTGTATCGCGTATGACCTCCTCCTGCAGCAATAACGGCTTCACAGCGCTGTCTCATGGAGCTAATGAGGTGATTAATGTCTCTGACGACCAGTGCATCCCATGCAGCCTCCAGAGCCACACCCAGCTGCTGCAGTCCAAGTGGATGGGCTTCGAGCTGCTGGATACTTCTCCCCATCATCCCCATCATGTCCCAGACGTGCTCTGTCGGGTTCAAGTCCGGGAACCTCGCTGGCCATTCCATACGCTCAATTCCATGGCCCTCAAGGAACTCGGTCACCACCCTAGCTCGGTGGGGACGGGCATTGTCATCCATCAAAATGAAGTTTTCACCCACATTTTCAGCAAATGGCACCACAATAGGTTCGAGGACTTCATCCCTGTACCTCATTGCTCTCCCTGGGACCACGTAGAGACGAGTACGGTTGTCATAGGTGATGCCTCCCCCATAACGGTCATGTTCTGCAATACAGGGGTCAGCAAATCTCTCTCCTGGTCGCCTCCAGACTCTCAAACGTCCATTGTTGTGGTCAAGGGAAAATCTGCTCTCATCTGTGAACAGAACTCTACGCCATTGCTGTCTGGTCCATCTGACATGCTGCCGAGCCCAGTTGAGATGAATTCTTCTGTGAGCAGGGGTGAGTAGGACACACTGAGCTGGCCGTCTGGCATTCAAATTTGCTCTGTGAAGTCGGTTACGGATTGTTTGAGTGTAAACAATCACTCCAGTTGCTGCAGTGAAGTCATTATTGAGGCGGCGTGCACTGTGAAAGCGGTTGCGGAGACTGAGATTCGTCAAGTAGCGATCATCTCTAGGGGTTGTTGAAACTGGTCGGCCACTACGGGGTCTGTCAGAGTATAGCCCTGTCTCTCGGTGTCTTTCACTTGCTCTGCTAATGACACTGCGTGACACGCCCATCACTCTGGCTACTCTTCGCTGACTGAGGCCAGCTTCGAGCATCCCTAGGGCTCTGGCTACATCTGTTTCACTTAGGTGGTGTCTTGGCATTGCTGTTGTAGGCAATTTGTTGATTCTAAAGACAGTAATTGCTTTGGAAGCCACTTTTATACGGGCCCACTGCAATGATGTGAGAAACATCGTGAAAGAACTGCATGTTTGAAATTGATTTCATTGTGTTTGAGGATATTCAGGACACCTGTATCCTGGCATTACTGTTGTCAGCAATTTGTTGATTGTAAAGACTAAAGACAGAAAATGCTTTTGAATCCACTTTTGTACCACTTCACAATGGGCCCGCTTTTCAGGATATGCAATGATGTGAGAGACATCATGCAACAACTGAAACCAATGCCCGTCCCCACCGAGCTAGGGTGGTGACCGAGTTCCTTGAGGGCCATGGAATTGAGCGTATGGAATGGCCAGCGAGGTTCCCGGACTTGAACCCGACAGAGCACGTCTGGGACATGATGGAGATGATGGGGAGAAGTATCCAGCAGCTCGAAGCCCATCCACTTGGACTGCAGCAGCTGGGTGTGGCTCTGGAGGCTGCATGGGATGCACTGGTCGTCAGAGACATTAATCACCTCATTAGCTCCATGAGACAGCGCTGTGAAGCCGTTATTGCTGCAGGAGGAGGTCATACGCGATACTAGGCTGCCTGAAAGACACTCAGACATTCGTTTTTTCCTCTTCATGTCGATAGTTGATACCCCTGTGAACCCACTTTTCAGGATGTGCAGTGATGAGAGCGACAGTGTGCAACAACTGAAACCACCCATGCGTGAAATTGATTACAGCGTGTCTAAGGACATTCAGGACAGTTGTACTGAGGTATTTCCAGAAATAAAACACCTTGTATAAAAAAATTATATACGTTTTAAAAAGTGGTCCTTAACTTTTTTTGAGTAGTGTAGAAATACAGGGGGGGGGGGTGGTTGGGTAAAGATTTGTAATTCCTGAAATAAGACTAGTGAATATTAGCTAGAGTTCTTGTAATAACATTAGAGTTGTCAATACAGGGGGAAATCTCAGTGATGTTACTCGGCAGGACAGTTGAGCTTATCGACAAGCTCCCGTCGATCTTCATTACGCAAAATCATTTCATAACTGGTCAGGCCTAGTCTTGATCACCCAGACCCGCTTTGCTCTCAATGATGCGTATGAGGTGTACACGAAAAATACATGCAATCGAATATGAAACATTTCTCCCGTTTACACGTGTTATAAGGTTGATATGATATAAGTTGACATGATGAACTGTGTTAAAAAGAATATTACGTCCCATTATTCCTCTTTAACCTTAAAACTTATTTATTTAGTAAAGCGTATGTCTTGGGGATATGCATGGATTTTACACTGATTTTTTTTTAGTATTTCCTTTCTAAAGGCAGGTAAATAAGTCCCTCAAAAAACGGCCAAACAAACAAACTTGAAATTAGGCTTCAGTTTCATTAAAATATCACAAAAACACAAGATAAGCATCAATTACAAGTACACTGGAGCCGACTAGGGTCATAATGTCACAAAGTTTCCATGGTAACACAGCACGCGCGAACGTGATCTGAATGAGATCACGTGGTCATTCACGGAATCGGATCAAAGAAAGGAAGTCGTTCGAAATTTTATTGGCAGGAATTAAACCACAGCGGGCGTCCTTGTGACGGGAAGGAATTCCATTGACTCGCCGCTGGTGTTACGACTTCATTTACAGGAGCAGGTATAGAGTTCTTCGTTATTGAAATTCTTGGGATTTCTGTATTTCAAGAAACAATATTTCCTTGAAGATGCCCTTTCGCAATAAGAAATTATCTGCATGCACTATGCACTATGTGAATACCTTTCGAAAACAATATTATTTTCCAATATCAAGAAACGAGTTTACCCTGATTTTGCTCAACAAATTAAATTGTAACCAAGATAAAGTTATATGTTCGCTTATCCTACAAGGAAATCCATAAAAAATGTAATATTATTTGAAAAACAGTGACATAATTGACCAATCAACAGCAATATCATTCGACATTTTCATGCTAAATTAGGCAATGTAAGTCTACCAAAGTACGTCTTTTGATCAACCGGTTTATCTAGTTGGGGGTAAAGTTGGTCTAGGGTTGGTTTGAAATTAATTCCCATCCACCTAACAGTGAAAGTTAATGTCATTTTTTACATCATTAATAATATTTTATGATTTATCATAGATTTTCAGCACATTCTTATAACCCAAACCGAGAATATCATACAGAAATGATGTAACAGGGGAGGGGCTGAATGATGGTAAAAAGTATAAGAAGTACATAAATTCGTACATAGCTATAGAATATATTCTTCCCGCTAAAATGTGTGTTCTGGCAAGATAGTTCGAAGAACAGTCGAGACCTTGTTGCATTTAGCCTTGGTCAAGGTTTTAAACGACTTCCTTCCTTTCTGGACATGCCCTTTACGAGGCCAAAGTGGTCATTAAAGGGGAAGTCCACCCTGACAAAAAGTTTATTGTAAAAATAGCAAAAAAATAATAAAAAATATTGCCGAAGGTTTGAGAAAAATTCATCAAATAATTAAAAAGTTATTAGAATTTCAATTATTTGATTTGTGACGTCATATGCGAGCAGCATTCCTACATAGCGAATGGTAAAAAATCAATGAAATGTCATTTTCTCAGAAAATTGAAAATGGTTTTCACTGTAACTTTTGTATATCAATAGACAAATCATTTCACACCCGATCATGAAAAGAAAACAAATTAAGTCATCAGGAACCATACAAAATTTGAAATTCATACATTTTATATTACATAACACATGGGGCAGCTGCTCGTTTATGACGTCACAAATCCAAAATTTTGAACTCTAATAACTTTCTTACTCTTTAACGGATTTTCCTCAAACCTTCACCAATATTTTTTACTATTTTTTCTGCTATTTTTACAACAAAGTTTTCTTCAGGGTGAACTTCCCCTTTAAGGTTAAATAAAATCCGATTGATGATTTCGATAGATTTTTTTTGCTAATTAAGGAATAGATCCCCTATCGTGGTGAAAAGGAAAGGAAAAAAGAATGGTTAAGAAAATGAGAATATTGGAGGAGTGGGGGGGGAGAACAAGATTAACAAGAAAAAAAGCATAAGGAGTAAGAGAGGGGGGGGGGGTAGAAGAAGGAAAAGAAGAAGAGGAGGAGTAAGGGAAAGGAGAAGAAGAACAAGAACAACAAGTAGAAGAACAAGAAGATGAGGAAGGGAAAGGGGAAGAAGAAGAATTAGAAGAAGAGGGGAGGAAGAAGAAGAAGAGAAGATGAAGAAGAGGAGGAGGAAGGGAAAGAGAAAGAGAAGGAGAAGAAGAAGTAGTAGCAGTAGAAGAGGAATAAGAGGAGGAGGAAGGGAAAGGAGAAGAAGAAGAAATTCTAGAAATTCGACTTCTAGAAATTCAAGATTTTGTGATACAACTATAGCTGGCGCCAAACAACTAACTCACTCACAGCCACATTAAATAGTGAAGCTGCTATCAATGAGTACGAACATCATGGACATAATGAAATTACAATTATATGAATTGTAAATACAACTTTCCAATATGGTTTTCCATATTGAATTGAATGGAATGGCAGAGGCCCTATTCCGCAATGACATGAGTGGAAAACATGCAGATTCATTATTATAATTATCAATTGTTCGCGTATATTCATAATAATGTTCAGAAATATGTTTTACCGAAAAAACAAATCGTAGGAGATTAGCCATACAGAATCAAAATATATTTTAAAAGATTTACGTGAG
This sequence comes from Lytechinus variegatus, assembly GCF_018143015.1. Taxonomy (NCBI): domain Eukaryota; kingdom Metazoa; phylum Echinodermata; class Echinoidea; order Temnopleuroida; family Toxopneustidae; genus Lytechinus; species Lytechinus variegatus. The sequence goes on along the minus strand of NC_054753.1, from coordinate 22,379,910 downwards.
AGGAATTGAAAAAAAAAGAATACCAAGCCAGTTACGGAAATATGAAAGTAAGAAACACTGGTCATGTTGATATGCCACGGGGTATAAAAAATTCTGCTAGGATATGGGTTAACCAAAAATGACAATATCAATAAAATGTAATATAAAAAGGATGCGAAATTAATTAAACGGTTCTTAATTCACTAAGGAGAGATGAATGCATTAACTCATGAGCTCACCTGATGCGGTACAATAAGGGTGCCGGTCGTAATCCGACGTAGCAACGGCACTTTACCCCTACTCATTTTTAGGATTCACTCAACGAACCAATGTCCAGTAAATAAATGCACGGAGTCCTGAACCGAGAGTCTCCAAGAACTCTAAAACACCATGCAAACTAACGTTTTCTCTGCTTCATGGACTGAAAATAGTAATTGAAATATTGTTTTCTCCACTAGAAAGTTTAAAGTATGCAAATGTGTAGGAAACGAAGCCGTTCGCATCCAAAGCATCAAAAGTTAAGGAACGAAGTTCAGTCCAACGCAAAGATGACAATTATCAAAAGACCAGAAGAAACGCAGATGCTGAACTTGTGGCCCAACTAGCTAAGTGATGAAGTTCTGCATCACCAACTCCACTAGTTAATTGAAAGCGAATTCGTTAAATAATCGAAGAAACAACCTAATCTAGTAAAGTTCTTGATTGTCAACTCCGCTGAAGACTCAGGACTGGTTAAAACCATGAAGACAGAACTTCAAGTGAAACTGTTCTATCAGCCACCCTTGGCTTTATAGAGTGTCTGGATAGTCCACAAAGATCCTGAAAGATGATCGAATTGGTGGTAGTCTTTTTTAATGCAGTGATATCTATAACACCAGTTTTTCCTCATCGTTTGAAGAAAAGGAAAAATACCCTTGTTTATAATCAAGTCCGCAATATCCTTCAGGAATAACTAACGAACCGGTCTTCAAGAGTTGGTAGCTTTGTCCCATGATCTCATTACATTCAAGGAAAACCCCTTGGTATGTTTCATAACACACGTCCTTTGCCAATGTTTACAACAAGATGTCCGATCCGGAAAATAAAAAGGAAAGACTAGAATTACAGGTTTTAAGGCTTCTTTTCTATTGTTTTCCTTAAATCCATTGGAAGATATATCCTATAATCATGGCGATGCAACAAGGGTTAAATTATGACCGTACAAGGACGATTTTTTTTCCTTCAGGTGTAATGAAAGGCAGGTATGTTCACTTTTTTTTGTGTGATACTTCGCGAATTATTAAGGCTTCGACGAAGTTTGACAAAACATTTCCTTTGTTTTGAGGGAAGAATGGATTAATGGTATCAAGGCCAAAAGTTTCGAGTGAAAGGATGGATGACTGGGGTGGGAGAACTTGGCTACTGTCCACCAATGTATCTAATAAAACTTTCAGAATAGGAGAGGACCCCCCCACAAAAATAAAAAGAAACAAAATGTAAAAAAAAACTTTAGATGATACGCTAACGTTTTTTTAAAGTAAAGAATTGTCTTTGCAAATAGATTGCTTGAAAAAAGGAGTTCACTTAAAATAAAATTTTAGAAAGAAAACAAAAGTGCCCTTTTACTCATCTCCATGGCGTAAAAGAGAAATTTTAAACAATCGCCCAATCAAACACGGAAAAGTAAGAAGGGCAAACATAATTGGAAAACGTTTCAATTTACATCGGTTGAGTTCTGGAGATTGCTGACCATCCTAATACGGGGATTTAATTAAATTTCACAATGATTACAAGGAGCTGGGGGAGAAAAAAATTAGAACAAATTTCGAGAACACATATAAACGATCGAGAGCTAAAAGCGACCGAGTATACAGAGTACAGAGTTATAAAAATTAATGAAAAATAAATGAAGGATCTTGTGCGAAATCTTAATATATTGGGGGGGGGGGGGTGCAAAGAAAATTATCCCATTTCAAAATATAATTTCGTGGGGATGGGGTAGTTGCAATCAAGTCTGCGGAAATATCGAGAACAAAGCTAATGAGTTATGGTTACACTTCGTAATTCCAAAACACGTAAATTGCCTATACCTCGATGTTCGTTAATCCGAAAACGTAAAGGGTTCGTTAATCTGAACATTTGTGGCGTTATTCCGAAGATTCGATAATCCGAAAACGAAATAAGGTTCGTTGTTCCGAAGGTCCGTTAGTCCGAAAACGAAATAAAAGGTTCGTTAATCATTTCGTTTTCGGACTAATGAACCTTCGGAATTATGAACCTCATCTTGTTTTCGGATTACTGATGAACCTTCGGAATTACGAGCCTACCTTCGTTTTCGGACTAACGAACCTTCGGAATTACGAACCTTCATAAATACGAACCTTCGGAATATCCGAACATTCGGAAATACGAACCTTCGGAATTACGAATGTATGATACGAGTTATACCCTCACTAAACCTTTACTATCTTTGGAATCACACATAATATAAGAATATGCTGGAGGATTGAAATGTTCAAATGAGACTAGACAATAAAATTTATAAGATATATTCTTGAAAAATACTGAAAAGATGACATTTGCAAACATCCACTTGATTTCTGAAATTGCAGTCAATCAAAACACATTTTGTAAATCAACATGAAAGAACACAAAAATGCTTCAATTTTAGAAGTTCAAGCAAGATGTAAACAAATTGACGCTCCTAGACCACAAAATACATCCCAGACATCAAAACACGGACTTTGCTTTTGTAAGTTTAGTTCTTACGTTCCGGCTGCACATTGTCTCCCATATCTCAAGGAAAATGGAAAGATTAAATCAACCAGAAGAACAAACAGAGAATCAATTACTAGAAATGATTCGTTGACACCTGATCAATTGGAGGCGAAATGGAATGAAATATCAACTTACCTTTATAGTTTCGAAGGTTCGTCTGACAAACAATCCAAATAAATGTTATTAAAAATGTCAATCGTGATGGCAACACGCGATTGGATTCACTGTTTTGCAGTAGCTTCACATCATACATATATTTTCGATCTGATTTGGTGATAAAGGCACGTTTAGTATCTCAAACAAGAGTAATGAGGCCTACAAATATGAGTGAAAAAACATTCTCGATCAGAATGCACGAGGACATAATTCCAAGTTTACAATTACACAACTGCTCCTCGAATTCATTTCCGAAAGGTGTAAGGAACATGTAGCATTATCGTGCCTGTGTGTGTAAGGGTGTGTGTGTGTGTGTGGGGGGGGGGGTGCAGGGAAGCAGAGTGCCCCCGGTCAGAATATTGATGACCCTTCTCTTCTTTTTTTTTGTTAGTCAGAAAATGTCACCCCCCCCCTCTCCTGACGAGGTTCTGCGAGAACGCAACCGATGATGTATATTGGATTACGAGATTCAACTTCTGAAACTTAAAAAAAAAACACCTCAAAACATTTGTCAATTCTTCATAATTCTTGAATGGCGCCTTAAGCACTCTACATATTGGAATTGGCGCTATATTATTTGAAAAAAATATCATAATCAATATTTTTGACATTGGTATATAGCTATTGGAAAATACATTTCGGTAACAATGTAGATTTAAAGTTTGACTTTTGTGACGCAAAGCTTCCTTATTATTTTTTTATAAACAAATGAAGGATATCCGTCATAAACAGCAAGATAAAATTTCATACATCCTTTAAAAACAACACCGAGATTTCACTAGATTGTACCAGAAGAGAAATAAGTGGGCAAAGAGTTGAATAAACGATTGGAAAGGTTCGTGACAAGACGAAAACCAAGAAGGTAATATTCTCGGTATTAAAATGAAATGATTAAAAAAAACTTAATTTAGAAACCATTAAAAATAATATAAAGCTATATTATGGCATTTCCCCTACGGGATGGGGGGGGCAGTTACCTACAGAAAAAACAACAACAAATATTTCAAAGGTGAATGGTCAAACAAACAACGAAGACCATGAAGGCCTTGAACTGCAAAACGCTAGGTCGCATTGCCCCACATTAACTTTATTTTCGAAAAAATGTCACATTCCTACCCTACGAAACATTAGCATACGACCTTGTATAGTATTATTTCAAATATTGATCGTCAGGCAATGCTACAATGATGATCACGAGAGTACCATGCATACAAATTTCCTTCTTAATTTTGTTTATTTCGTATTATAAACTTGGAATCCACTCGAGGACAAAACACTCATTTTCGTCCAAAATTTGCCATTCATGTACATTTGCGTGTCATCTATTGTCATTTATCTCTGAGTAGGTGAAATCGAGATATAATTTTCATATGCGTCCTTATAATGACTGCACCCAGCATTATATGTATTCGTGTGTTTAATGTCCTTAAGGCCGCCTTAAGGCATGGTCACACCGCCCGAGCGTTGCTGGAGCGGTCAAGGAGCGGAGAGAAAAAAAAATCATCACCGCTCGCTACCGTTCACCATTTTCGATTTCGATTTATGTTTTCGATTTTTTCCCAATTTTGTGAGCGAAATTCGGCCCAACAACGCTCGGGCGGTGTGATCATGCCTTTACATGTTGCGTCAGACAATAGGCCTACATTATTATTATTATTATTTGTTTGGCGTCACCTGTGCCTGGGAGGCGAAAAGCGAACTGAATCACTGTGACCCGCAGGTCTCTCCTCCCGATATAATTATTTGGGGGAATGCAGGTGGACCACTACACCGGGGTTACCCCCTACTCTTATACGAATAGTGCAGTGGGTTCTTAACGTGCAAAGGTGGTGGCTCTCCTCTACACGGGGCCTCCATTTTACGTCCTATCCGAGGGACGGAGTGTTTTCCATTGTAACATAGCCTGCATCTATGAAACATGGGAGAGACGTTTACACACAACGCACTGGCTTCAGTCATCCGCCCGGGGTGGACTCGAACCCACGATCTTTGGTTCGACGGGCAGACGCGTTACCGACTGAGCCAACAGAGAAACGCCGTTTAAGCTTTTAAACAAGTTGTTACAATTTTTTAAGTAAAATAAGTTTAAAAATGTTTAAAAGTTTAAATAATATTTGTTAGTATGGCAGGCATTAAAACGTGCTTGAAATTTTAAACAGCGTTTTTAAGCATCGTTGACGCAGCATTGCGTCAGATGAATAGATTACAACGAGTCATTATCTTTCAGTCAGTCCATAACTGATGGATAACAATAACCCCAGGAGCAGCTGTGAGTGAAGGTTAAATGTGGGGCGGTGCCGATTTGGTGAAAGGAAACATATAAGTAAAATGTCTCTGGTGAAAATGAGCAAATTTTGACAAATTATGTTCAAGGGCATGACTCAAAATATTCAAACAAAAAAAGATAAGAAATATGCAAGATTGTGAACGCTCGGGGTGAATAGGTGAATGTGTGGTCTCAGATCTAATAATGCTTTAATAAATGACTAAGTTTGACACACAATGTCATTGACGATATTTTCATGTCTCGTGAATGAATGCGTATTTCCTTCAAGTATGATATAGGGGGCATGTGATGTAGGGGTGGGGGGTGGGGGGGTGAGGGGTGGGACGGCTGAATATCCCATTTGAAGCTCCTTGCAATGTCGTTCTTCGATGCTCTGATCCGTGGTGTATAAGGAAAATCATTTCATCAGCCATCAATCGTATTTCATTATGAATTTGCAGATTTGGAAAAAAAACATAGGCATACATGTAAGGCCGAGCCTACCAAAACAACAGGTGGATTTGAATAAACAGAGGAAGCTAAATAAGCAGAATAATGAAATGCATATCACTATTTTTTTTGAATAAACAAAAATGAAAACATGAACAAGTATCACTACATCGGATTTTTGATGAGCAATGACTTACATAGATCTCTATCATTGGAAAAAAATATAATGAATATTCAACTCAGCTTTTTGTTGAGGGTGATTTGAGCCCCCTCCCCCCAAAAAATGAGGGGACCTTCATGGCATATAGTAGGTAATTTCATTAGAAGTTGCGAGCAAGCAATATTGTCAAAAAATTATCGCAAAAAATAGCTTTAGCTTATTAAGCTAAAGCTATTTTGGGTGATAACTTTTGGACAATATATCAAGTACACACACTTATCCTTTCATTTCTATTTTTTTTCTGGTAGTGGACCTTGTACATGGGGGGGGGGGGGGGTGGCTCCCGATCCCCCATCAATACACCAATAACTGTAACAGTAGTGCTTTTTCTAGGTGCATGTTACATTCAGGTGGGCTTCATAATGTCAATTAAGGATAGCTAAACAGAATATTCAGAATGGACACGATGGAGGTTAAAAAGATTTCGTTTGACAACACGGATGTCCCACAGTGAGGGCGCTAATTTGATAATTATCTCATTACACGTTGCGTTCTTCGCAGCAAAATGATTGTAGAATGTATTGAATATTTAAAAACGATTGTTTCATGTCTCTGTGTTTGATCTTTCTGTGCGTTTGGTGGGCCTCTTGTGTGAGTACGTAGCCCCTTATTGTCACAAAAATGATTCTGATTTATATTTTCTTCATCGATTTATTATTTTAACAATGATCAAATATAGATTTTCGTTCAATATTAGGTCAAATGGAAATATAGATGTAACATTTATTGCATCATTTTATCATATTATATATAGTAAATAATTTGGGGAGTCTTCCTGGACGGGATGTTCTGAGTCCAATTTTATCTGAAAAACAATTAAGAAAATACAGTAGCTTATCTTCTTATGGGCAAATACAGGAATGATGTATCGAATGCGCATTTATCTCTTTGAAAACATGAAAAAAGGGCGGGAAAGACTGACAAGATACGAACAAGAATTCGTCTGAGGCCAATTCGTCCAATTGTCAACTCATCTACTATCATTTGGTCTACCATCAGTTCGTACATGGGGTCCACCCGCCAGTCATAAGGACCACTGGTCATAATACCCGCTAGTTATAAGGACCGCTAGTCATAATAGTCATAAGGGTCGCTATTCATAAGGGGCTTTGTTCATAGAGGTCGCTAGTCATAATCAACGATGGGGGTCGCCATTCATAATCAAACATGAGGGTCGCTAGTCATAATAAAGGAAGAGGGTCGCCAGTCATAAGGAGGAAAAAGGTTCGTTGATCATAAGGGTCGCCATTCATAATAGTGGATGAGGGTCGCTATTCATAATAATGGATGAGGGTCGCCAGTCATAATAATGGATGAGGGTCGCTATTCATAATAATGGATGGGGATCGCCAGTCATAATAGTGGATGAGGGTCGCCAGTCATAATAGTAGAAGGGGTTCGCCAGTCATAATAATGGATGAGGGTCGCTATTCATAATAATGGATGAGGGTCGCCAGTCATAATAATGGATGAGGGTCGCTATTCATAATAATGGATGGGGATCGCCAGTCATAATAGTGGATGAGGGTCGCCAGTCATAATAGTAGAAGGGGTTCGCCAGTCATAATAATGGATGAGGGTCGCCAGTCATAATAGTAGAAGGGGTTCGCCAGTCATAATAATGGATGAGGGTCGCTATTCATAGTAATGGATGAGGGTCGCCAGTCATAATAGTAGAAAGGGTTCGCCAGTCATAATAATGGATGAGGGTCGCCAGTCATAATAGTGGATGAGGACAATGGTTTGATAACTTTCACAGTGGCGTACCGTGGGTCACGGCATGGGGGAGGGGGCGCCAGCAAAATCTTTGAATCACTGAGTGATTGCCAGTTATCATGGTTATACTGACCACAATTAGACCACAAACAGCGAGATTTTAAGAAATATATTTTAGGAATCCACTTAGAGTATGCATATCTCACCATAGTCATCTTATGCAAGTGCTAAGCGCTTGCTGATTTTATTAGAATTACATCTGGACACATGAAACACTTTTTGCAGTCATTGCAATTTTGATTATCAAACGCATCTGACAAATATTGCGAGCGCGAAGCGCGAGCTGAAAATTTAAATAATATAGACCTATATTGGGGCATTCTAAGGTTTCTTTGTAGGAATTAACTAGGACCATATACGTATTTCATTAACCAAATCATGCGAGCGAGAGCAGAAATTTTTGTTATTCAGATTAGAAGAAGGGATATTTTAAAGACAGATTTTAGAAATTCATGAAGAGCTGTCATATCTCACCAATCCACTAAAGCGAACGTAATAATGGAAGGAAATGTTTCATAGATACGAAGACCTTAACATGGGGCAATCACTTTTTGAGTCATGAAAAAGAAGCTTTGTCACTAAATAAAACAGTGATAACTCAAGTGCTAGGAAACATATTTGGTTTATATTGACTTGAAAACGGGATGTTTTAGTACAACAGGATTATATATCTCGTGAAACAGACAATGCGAGCACCAGGAACAATGAAGACGTAGGCCCTTGGCAAATGATGTTTCATAAAGGTATGATTACAATGTTTCTTATGTTATGTAACAATTATCATATAATATAACATTATAATGAATAATATTTTCCTCTTCCCCGCTACGTTTCTCTTCCATTCTCCCTCTTTTCTTATTTTCCCCGTTTGTTTTTTGTTCAGCTGATTGGAGGGGGGGGGGGGGCTGCCCCCCATGCCTCCCTTAGTTACGCCACTGTGTGTCCATACGGCAACCCCTCCAATATTATCTTTTTATATCCCATCATGATGATGGTTTAATGGATTTATTATATGTTTCAATTTTTTTGACATTCCATCTTAATCCCTTCCCAAAGACCCAACATTGATGAATTTGAAGAAACCGGGGTTTCTCTTCAATGACATAAGTATTTCGTTTGGAAATGGTGAACTGGCTCTTTATTTGCATTTTATGATTAAATAATATTGTTTTATTTGTTTAGCGGTATTTTAGGAAGAATTTTCACCAATAGAACAATTATCTCTTGTGATACTTTTTTCATTTCTTTCGTAGAAAGTGTGTGTATGTGTGTGTGTGTGTGTGTGTGGGGGGTGTTTGTTCGGGCCATCTCCCCCTCCTTGAAGGGGGGGTATATCCCCATCCCCCGGGATTTACGCCAGTGCTGCTGCATGTTTGTAATATTTTTGCTGATTATGTAATTGTGTACATTTCCGATTCTCTATCTGGATGAGCGTGGGTCTAGTATTCTTCTGTATTCTATTCTTCAATAATCAAGCAGTCTTATTTATATCATTAGTTTTGGGGTGTAACAATTCAAGGTGGGGGATGTTAACTTGTTCTGATTGGTCTATAGGTAACTGTCTATCAAACTTTCTCTGGTATAAGGGGTGTGGTGATGCTCTGTGCAAGTGACTCGGGCTGGAAGTGTGAGTCCTACTTCTTCCTTGAAGTTAGCTGACATCACTGGAGGTTGGTCATTAATGGTCAAGGTTTAGGATTTAAATGGCATTGGGGTTTTTGGATTCTTAGATGACATTGGGGGAGTTTGTAAACAAGTGAATGTGAATGACTGAAAGGATAACAGGAACTTAAATATATACTACATAAAATACTACATAACAATTCAATGCGATTTACAGGTATGTTTACATGAAATTGATAAGTGGTATATAAACAATTGTTTAAAGATCAATGTTACTAGAATAAGTATTATGCTTATTTCAACTCGTTATTCAAAAAACAAAGGAAAATTTTATATAAAGCTTAATGGCAACTCAAACAAGTTAATTCTGTAAGATATTTAGGTGTTGAAGTTAATAATAATCTCATATGAAATGTTCATGTCAAACATCTATGTAGATCAATAAGTTAAATGCTTTACGACATTTAAGTAAAACTCTTAAACCAGACTTACATAATACTTTATTGAAAAAAATAATCAGTCATGTATAGATCATGCTCGTTCCGTTTGGGGTAATTGTTCATTGAAAAACAGGGAACTTAATAGACTGCAAAGGCGAGCGGCACGTATTGTAATGAAAGAATATGATTTTCTATTAGTTGTACAGATTTAACTGAAATTATGACAATCTTTTGATACAAGGAGGGATTTTTTTATGTATTCTAGCTTCTACCAATGTATATATGGACTTGCCCCTATTAGACTCTGTAATGATATTGAACTATTTACTGATAGACATGGTTACACGTAATGCTGATTCACTGAATGCTGTATTACCTATAAGCCAAATATTGAAAGTTTCAAGCAATCCTTTAAATTTAGTGCAATAAAGACATGGTACTCCTTGTCAAATGAACTCCAGAATATTTCTAACCTCCTACATTTCAAGAGGTCGTACAAAAACAAGTATTTTTAAATTAACAGTAGACTGACCTTTTATCCATATTTTATTGTATACTTAACTGTCTAGTTAATTCTGTATTATGCTGTTGTACTCCTTTCTTTCCCCCCTCTCTCTCTCTTTCTCTCTCTCTCTCTACTTCTGCCATATACTAAACCACACTATTTCTCTTCCTGCTCTCTCTATTTTTTTGCAACTTTCATTCTAAATTAAGCATATTCAGTATTTTAACTTAATTAAGTTTGTATGCATTTTTATTGTTATTTCATATTCTTGATATAACAGGACCGTGTTGAAAAACAGTGTTTTATTTAAACATTTTATCCTGTATAAAGATGTTTTAATAAATGATTAAATAAATAAATCTATAAGAAATTTTTAACGTTAAGTCAACATTTTTCTTGCGACTTGACCTTCAATATCTTGAAATGTAATATTACTTTTCCTTGATATTCTGACTGGCCCAGGAAACCGGGACCATGAGAGGCTCAATCCCTCCCCTTGCCGTCCTTTTCAATAAACCAGTACAATGTTAACCCCCCCCCCCACAAACACACACAAACATTTCGAACTTACCTAACCCGAGTCCCCCCCTCCCAATTCGAAACCATACCGCAGTCAATTTCAAAACAGCAAGTCGCCAAAGGAGAATGCATAATCATTATGGCTGGATAGGCCTATCTAATCTTATCCCAAATAATTTGATATCATGATTAATTGAGATATACATGTATATATGTTAACGTTTGGATTTGAATAATCTGCAGGGAGTCTTTTCCTTGCAGTGATACATTTTGATAGATTGCGCCAAAGTTATTAAGAAATGTTTCCAATAAATAAATCCTATTATATCTGGCGACCCTCATCCATTATTATGACTGGTGAACCCTTTCTTATATTATGAATAGCGACCCTCATCCACTATTATGACTGGCGAACCTCATCCATTATTATGACTGGCGACCCTCATCCACTATTATGACTGGCGACCCTCATCCATTATTATGACTGGCGAACCCCTTCTACTATTATGACTGGCGACCCTCATCTATCATTATGACTGGCGAACCCCTGCTACTATTATGACTGGCGACCCTCATCCATTATTATGACTGGCGACCCTCATCCATTATTATGACTGGCGAACCCCTTCTACTATTATGACTGGCGACCCTCTTCCACTATTATGACTGGCGACCCTCATCCATCATTATGAATAGCGACCCTCATCCATTATTATGGCTGGCGAACCCTATCTACTATTATGACTAGCGACCCTCATCCACTATTATGACTGGCGAACTTTATCCATTATTATGACTAGCGACCCTCATCCACTATTATGACTGGCGAACCCCATCTACTATTATGACTAGCGACCCTCCTCCATTATTATGACTGGCGAACCCCTTCTACTATTATGACTGGCGACCCTCATCCATTATTATGACTGGCGAACCCTTTCTACTATTATGAAAAGCGACCCTCATCTACCATTATGACTGGCGAACCCCTTCTGCTATTATGACTGGCGACCCTCATCTATCATTATGACTGGCGAACCCTTTCTACTATTATGAATAGCGACCCTTATCTACCATTATGACTGGCGAACCCCTTCTGCTATTATGACTGGCGACCCTCATCTATCATTATGACTGGCGAACCCTTTCTACTATTATGAATAGCGACCCTTATCTACCATTATGACTGGCGAACCCCTGCTACTATTATGAATAGCGACCCTCATCCACTATTATGACTGGCGAACCTCATCTATTATTATGACTAGCGACCCTCATCCATTATTATGACTGGCGAACCCCTTCTACTATTATGACTGGCGACCCTCATCCATATTATGACTGGCGAACCCTTTCTACTATTATGAATAGCGACCCTCATCTACCATTATGACTGGCGAACCCTTCTGCTATTATGACTGGCGACCCTCATCTATCATTATGACTGGCGAACCCTTTCTACTATTATGAATAGCGACCCTTATCTACCATTATGACTGGCGAACCCCTTCTACTATTATGACTGGCGACCCTCATCCATTATTATGACTGGCGAACCCTTTGTTCTATTATGAATAGCGACCTTCATCCACTATTATGACTGGCGAACCCCTTCTACCATTATGACTGGCGACCCTCATCCATTGTTATGACTGGCGACCCTTATCCATTATTATGACTGACGACCCTCATCCATTATTATGACTGGCGAACCCCTTCTACTATTATGACTGGCGACCCTCTTCCACTATTATGACTGGCGACCCTCATCCATTATTATGAATAGCGACCCTCACCCATTATTATGACTGGCGAACCCCTTCTACTATTATGACTGGCGACCCTCATCCAGTATTATGACTGGCGAACCCCATCTACTATTATGACTGGCGACCCTCATCCATTATTATTACTGGCGAACCCCTTCTACTATTATGACTGGCGACCCTCATCTATCATTATGACTGGCGAACCCTTTCTACTATTATGAATAGGGACCCTCATCTACCATTATGACTGGCGAACCCCTTCTACTATTATGACTGGCGACCCTCATCTATCATTATGACTGGCGAACCCCTGCTACTATTATGAATAGCGACCCTCATCCACTATTATGACTGGCGAACCTCATCTATTATTATGACTAGCGACCCTCATCCATTGTTATGACTGGCGAACCCTTTCTACTATTATGAATAGCGACCCTCATCCACTATTATGACTGGCGACCCTCATCTATCATTATGACTGGCGAACCCCTTCTACTATTATGACTGGCGACCCTCTTCCACTATTATGACTGGCGACCCTCATCCATCATTATGAATAGCGACCCTCATCCATTATTATGGCTGGCGAACCCTATCTACTATTATGACTAGCGACCCTCATCCACTATTATGACTGGCGAACTTTATCCATTATTATGACTAGCGACCCTCATCTACCATTATGACTGGCGAACCCCTTCTACTATTATGACTGGCGACCCTCATCTATCATTATGACTGGCGAACCCCTGCTACTATTATGAATAGCGACCCTCATCCACTATTATGACTGGCGAACCTCATCTATTATTATGACTAGCGACCCTCATCCATTATTATGACTGGCGAACCCCTTCTACTATTATGACTGGCGACCCTCATCCATATTATGACTGGCGAACCCTTTCTACTATTATGAATAGCGACCCTCATCTACCATTATGACTGGCGAACCCCTTCTGCTATTATGACTGGCGACCCTCATCTATCATTATGACTGGCGAACCCTTTCTACTATTATGAATAGCGACCCTTATCTACCATTATGACTGGCGAACCCCTTCTACTATTATGACTGGCGACCCTCATCCATTATTATGACTGGCGAACCCTTTGTTCTATTATGAATAGCGACCTTCATCCACTATTATGACTGGCGAACCCCTTCTACCATTATGACTGGCGACCCTCATCCATTATTATGACTGACGACCCTCATCCATTATTATGACTGGCGAACCCCTTCTACTATTATGACTGGCGACCCTCTTCCACTATTATGACTGGCGACCCTCATCCATTATTATGAATAGCGACCCTCACCCATTATTATGACTGGCGAACCCCTTCTACTATTATGACTGGCGACCCTCATCCAGTATTATGACTGGCGAACCCCATCTACTATTATGACTGGCGACCCTCATCCATTATTATGACTGGCGAACCCCTTCTAGTATTATGACTGGCGACCCTCATCTATCATTATGACTGGCGAACCCTTTCTACTATTATGAATAGGGACCCTCATCTACCATTATGACTGGCGAACCCCTTCTACTATTATGACTGGCGACCCTCATCTATCATTATGACTGGCGAACCCCTGCTACTATTATGAATAGCGACCCTCATCCACTATTATGACTGGCGAACCTCATCTATTATTATGACTAGCGACCCTCATCCATTATTATGACTGGCGAACCCCTTCTACTATTATGAATAGCGACCCTCATCCACTATTATGACTGGCGACCCTCATCCATTATTATGACTGGCGAACCCCTTCTACTATTATGACTGGCGACCCTCATCCATTATTATGACTGGCGAACCCTTTCTACTATTATGAAAAGCGACCCTCATCTACCATTATGACTGGCGAACCCCTTCTGCTATTATGACTGGCGACCCTCATCTATCATTATGACTGGCGAACCCTTTCTACTATTATGAATAGCGACCCTTATCTACCATTATGACTGGCGAACCCCTTCTGCTATTATGACTGGCGACCCTCATCTATCATTATGACTGGCGAACCCTTTCTACTATTATGAATCGCGACCCTTATCTACCATTATGACTGGCGAACCCCTGCTACTATTATGAATAGCGACCCTCATCCACTATTATGACTGGCGAACCTCATCTATTATTATGACTAGCGACCCTCATCCATTATTATGACTGGCGAACCCCTTCTACTATTATGACTGGCGACCCTCATCCATATTATGACTGGCGAACCCTTTCTACTATTATGAATAGCGACCCTCATCTACCATTATGACTGGCGAACCCCTTCTGCTATTATGACTGGCGACCCTCATCTATCATTATGACTGGCGAACCCTTTCTACTATTATGAATAGCGACCCTTATCTACCATTATGACTGGCGAACCCCTTCTACTATTATGACTGGCGACCCTCATCCATTATTATGACTGGCGAACCCTTTGTTCTATTATGAATAGCGACCTTCATCCACTATTATGACTGGCGAACCCCTTCTACCATTATGACTGGCGACCCTCATCCATTGTTATGACTGGCGACCCTTATCCATTATTATGACTGACGACCCTCATCCATTATTATGACTGGCGAACCCCTTCTACTATTATGACTGGCGACCCTCTACCACTATTATGACTGGCGACCCTCATCCATTATTATGAATAGCGACCCTCACCCATTATTATGACTGGCGAACCCCTTCTACTATTATGACTGGCGACCCTCATCCAGTATTATGACTGGCGAACCCCATCTACTATTATGACTGGCGACCCTCATCCATTATTATGACTGGCGAACCCCTTCTACTATTATGACTGGCGACCCTCATCTATCATTATGACTGGCGAACCCTTTCTACTATTATGAATAGGGACCCTCATCTACCATTATGACTGGCGAACCCCTTCTACTATTATGACTGGCGACCCTCATCTATCATTATGACTGGCGAACCCCTGCTACTATTATGAATAGCGACCCTCATCCGCTATTATGACTGGCGAACCTCATCTATTATTATGACTAGCGACCCTCATCCATTATTATGACTGGCGAACCCCTTCTACTATTATGAATAGCGACCCTCATCCACTATTATGACTGGCGACCCTCATCTATCATTATGACTGGCGAACCCCTTCTACTATTATGACTGGCGACCCTCTTCCACTATTATGACTGGCGACCCTCATCCATCATTATGAATAGCGACCCTCATCCATTATTATGGCTGGCGAACCCTATCTACTATTATGACTAGCGACCCTCATCCACTATTATGACTGGCGAACCTTATCCATTATTATGACTAGCGACCCTCATCTACCATTATGACTGGCGAACCCCTTCTACTATTATGACTGGCGACCCTCATCTATCATTATGACTGGCGAACCCCTGCTACTATTATGAATAGCGACCCTCATCCACTATTATGACTGGCGAACCTCATCTATTATTATGACTAGCGACCCTCATCCATTATTATGACTGGCGAACCCCTTCTACTATTATGACTGGCGACCCTCATCCATATTATGACTGGCGAACCCTTTCTACTATTATGAATAGCGACCCTCATCTACCATTATGACTGGCGAACCCCTTCTGCTATTATGACTGGCGACCCTCATCTATCATTATGACTGGCGAACCCTTTCTACTATTATGAATAGCGACCCTTATCTACCATTATGACTGGCGAACCCCTTCTACTATTATGACTGGCGACCCTCATCCATTATTATGACTGGCGAACCCTTTGTTCTATTATGAATAGCGACCTTCATCCACTATTATGACTGGCGAACCCCTTCTACCATTATGACTGGCGACCCTCATCCATTATTATGACTGACGACCCTCATCCATTATTATGACTGGCGAACCCCTTCTACTATTATGACTGGCGACCCTCTTCCACTATTATGACTGGCGACCCTCATCCATTATTATGAATAGCGACCCTGTTGCACCCACAAATGTAATAACGCCCACAAATGTAATAACGCCCACAAATGTAATAACACTTTACCCACAAATGTAATAACGCCCACAAATGTAATAACACTTTACCCACAAATGTAATAATTTCACCCACAAATGTAATAATGCACTTTACCCACAAATGTAATAATTTTTGATCGCCCACAAATGTAATAATGACTTTACCCACAAATGTAATAAATTTGAAGGGATTTTTGGCAAATCCGTTCTGAACTAAAATCGTATAGTAATGCGTTCATATAGCACAAAAGTGCAAAGTCTTTTTTCCTGACCCGGTTAATTAACAAATTATAATATAAATCCAAAGTCTTTATTCCAGACCCGGTTGTTTCAAAAATTATAATATAAATCCAAAGTCTTTATTCCAGACCCGGTTGTTTCAAAAATAATAATATGAGCCAAAAGTCTTTTTTCCAGACCCGGTTGTTTAAAAAATTGTGTGTGTGTGTGTGTATTTTAGTTTTGTCAGACGTGTATCAATCAGATATGATTATTTACGTCTGGGACCGACCTTTAACGTCACCATCCGAAAGACGTGACCAGGGCTCGAACCTCGAACCTCTGCATCAATTTGTAACTTCCCCACAGCTTGGATTACAGGCGCACGCCACAACGCCCAGTATAATATTATAATATAAGTACAAAGTCTTTATTCCAGACCCGGTTGTTTAAAAAATAATCATATGAGCCTAAAGTCTTTATTCCAGACCCGATTGTTTAAAAAATTATAATATAAATCCAAAGTCTTTATTCCAGACCCGGTTGTTTAAAAAATAATAATATGAGCCAAAAGTCTTTATTCCAGACCCAGTTGTTTCAAAAATTATAATATAAGTCCAAAGTCTTTTCTCCAGACCCGGTTGTTTAAAAATTATAATATAAATCCAAAGTCTTTTTCCAGACCCTGTTGTTTCAAAAATATAATATAAATCCAAAGTCTTTATTCCAGACCCGATTGTTTCAAAACTGATAATATAAGTCCAAAGTCTTTTCTCCAGACCCGGTTGTTTCAAAAATTATAATATAAATCCAAAGTCTTTTTCCAGACCCGGTCGTTTAAAAAATTATGATATAAATCCAAAGTCTTTATTCCAGACCCGGTTGTTTTAAAAATAATAATATAAGTCCAAAGTCTTTATTCCAGACCCGATTGTTTCAAAAATGATAATATAAGTACAAAGTCTTTAATCCAGACCCGGTTGTTTCAAAAATTATAATATAAATCCAAAGTCTTTTTCCAGACCCGGTCGTTTCAAAAATTATAATATAAATCCAAAGTCTTTATTCCAGACCCGGTTGTTTTAAAAATAATAATATAAGTCCAAAGTCTTTATTCCAGACCCGATTGTTTCAAAAATGATAATATAAGTACAAAGTCTTTAATCCAGACCCGGTTTTTAGAAAATAATCATATGAGCCTAAAGTCTTTTCTCCAGACCCGATTGTTTCAAAAATGATAATATAAATCCAAAGTCTTTTTCCAGACCCGGTCGTTTTCAAAAATTATAATATAAATCCAAAGTCTTTATTCCAGACCCGGTTGTTTCAAAAATAATAATATGAGCCCAAAGTCTTTATTCCAGACCTGGTTGTTTCAAAAATTATAATATAAGTACAAAGTCTTTATTCCAGACCCGGTTGTTTAAAAAATAATCATATGAGCCTAAAGTATTTATTCCAGACCCGATTGTTTCAAAAATTATAATATAAATCCAAAGTCTTTATTCCAGACCCGGTTGTTTAAAAAATAATAATATGAGCCAAAAGTCTTTATTCCAGACCCGGTTGTTTCAAAAATTATAATATAAGTCCAAAGTCTTTTCTCCAGACCCGGTTGTTTAAAAATTATAATATAAATCCAAAGTCTTTATTCCAGACCCGGTTGTTTTAAAAATAATAATATAAGTCCAAAGTCTTTATTCCAGACCCAATTGTTTCAAAAATGATAATATAAGTACAAAGTCTTTAATCCAGACCCGATTGTTTCAAAAATGATAATATAAGTCCAAAGTCTTTTCACCAGACCCGGTTGTTTCAAAAATTATAATATAAATCCAAAGTCTTTTTCCAGACCCTGTTGTTTCAAAAATTATAATATAAATCCAAAGTTTTTATTCCAGACCCGGTTGTTTTAAAAATAATAATATAAGTCCAAAGTCTTTATTCCAGACCCGATTGTTTCAAATATTATGAAGTCCAAACTAAGATACGATAATGATGTTCCGGTGGAATAAAAATGAGAATCGAGCCTAGTCTTCTCTCCAGAACCAGTTAATTAAAACTGGTGGAATCAAGGTCTTTGTTGTTGTTTTAAATTGTACTGAACTTATTGTGAATATACGCGCTATGAGTAAATTGAGAATCAAGCATAGTCTTTTCTCCAGACCCGGTTATTTAAAACTAAAAACTAAAACCCTATAGTAATGCCTTCATATAGCACAAAAGTCCAGTCTTTTTCCAGACGCAGTAGTTTCAAAAATTATAATGTAAGTCCAAAGTCTTTTTTCCAGACCAAGTCATTTCAAAAATTATAATATAAGTCCAAACGAAGATACCATAATGATATTCCAGTGGAAAAAAGAAAATCGAGCTTAGCCTTTTCTCCAAACCCTGTTCAAAAATTGTAAATAACAATACAACAAAAACAAAAACCGTATAAAGACCCCATAATCTTATTAATGCTGGATAACATGGACATATTGCGTAGTCTTTCAGCCAGACCCAGTCATTTGTTTTTCAAAATAAGGCTAAGAGTAAAAATATAAATAACTCCAAATCTAATACCAAGCAATCCTTGAACCTAAGAACATGTTTTTAAAAAGAGGTTTAGAATGTGGTCTTTATTCCAGACCTAATCATTACAAAAATTACGAAAAAAAATCTTCTAACATACGACCCTATCATATTCTCTTGGAATAACATGAGTTGTAAAACGTACTCTTTCCTTCACACCAGGTTATCTAAGAAATGAATTAAAAAAGAAAATCAAATCTAAAACCAATTTTTAAAATTTACACCCAGTAAAAAATATGTCTGTACCCCACACCCAGATTCTTTTGTATAATAATACTAAGACCCCTACAAAACATTGTAATTATGCAATTGCAAAGAAAACGTCCATTTTCCAGACTTGGTTATTATTTAAAAATAAAATTGTCTAAAACAAATACCCAATAATCTAACTACTGTGGAATAACATGGAGATCGATTGTAGACTTTCCTCCAGACACAATTATTTCAAGAATAAAAAAAACAATAAAACCCAACCCCCAACAACGAATCTGAGAACCAACAATCCTCCAAATTAAGACCAAGTACAAAAGCACATGTTTAGAGCGTTGCCTCTATTCCAGACCCAGTCATTTACAAATTAATTCAAACAATCTTAAAAACATAATACTTTGTCATATTCTTATTCCTGTTGAATAACATTATTATTATGCTTAGACCTTCGTCTAGACCTAGCTATTTATAAGATAAACAAATATTTAAAAAAATCAAAGCTGAGACCAATCTTTAAAATTAAACCCAGTTAAAATGCTTGGGTTTAGAGAGTTGTCTTTACCCCACATCCAGTTCTCTTAAAATACAAATTAAGCAAAAGATTAATCTAAAAACTTAGACACCAGCATCTCCCAAACTAAAAAAAACCTGTGATAAGGCATACCGTAAGTTGGTATACAACTTGTTTTTGTTTGATGGAAGTGAAATAAATAAAATTGAATTGAATTGAATACCACAAAAACGTCAAATTAATAAAAGGTTTAAATATTCAGATCTGAATGGTACGCGCCTTAAAACCCAAAATAACAACAACAACAACGTTATTCTACATCAATGATATTGTGGCGTCTTTGTTAATATAGTTTGTCTGTTTTTATCGTTTCTAATAATTTCCTATTTTGAAATAACTGCATGGGTCTAGAGCAAAGACTACACCATATTTAAAGACTGGGCGTTGTGCGCCTGTAATCCAAGCTATGTGGGGAAGTTACAAATTGATGCAGAGGTTCGAGGTTCGAGCCCTGGTCACGTCTTTCGGATGGTGACGTTAAAGGTCGGTCCCAGACGTAAATAATCATATCTGATTGAGACACGTCTGACAAAACTCAAACACACACACACCCACACACGTTTGCCCCCTGGAAAGATTAAACCTCAAGATGTTGATGAACCTGAATCCACCGACGGGACAGCCTAACTCCGTAACTCTGGTACGGGGCTCTTCTTTCTTTGCCTGTCTCTCTTTCAGTCATTTCAAATCATTTTTTTTCCTATCTTATCACTTCTTGATCACATAAATCCTCTCTCTCTCTCTCTTTACTTAACGGGTCAATATAACCCCAGAAAATATATCTTAGGCCACTGAGATTGTTGGAATTGTAACTAATAAAAAAAAATGCTGAATATATTACAAATGGTGCTTGGTACACTGAAAATTTAAAGTACCGAAGAACTTGTTAAAACTTTATCCCCTCTTGCTAGAATGATTTTCTTTTATATAATATCTCATAGATCGTCGATCAACAACCTTATCGTTTACGGGAAGTAATCCCCATATTGTGTGCTGATATCTTATTCCTCAGTTTTTTGTTTTATATGTATTTAAAGGTTTTGTGTTTTTTTCATAAAAAAGGAATGAATATACGAGAAATAATAATAATAAACAAGTGGAATGCCTCTGACCTGCATCACGCGATTCAACATAGCAGCAGTGCTGACTTTGAAAACTACTATAACTCGCACAAGATATTAAGTGATACTTGGTTACTCTTATTTCCACGTTTTATGAACTAGACCAATACACTTACAGAGATAGGATGGTAATTCAACAAATACCCCCAATGTGGCCAAAATTCATTGACCTCACATGACCTTTGACCTTGATCATGTGACCTGAAACTTGCACAGGATATTCAGTGATATTTTATTACTCTTATGTCCAAGTTTCAAAAGTCAGATCAATAAACTTGCAAAGTTATGATGGTAATTCAACAGATACCTCATTATGGCCAAAGTTCATTGACCTTTGACCTTGGTCATGTGACCTAAAATGCACACAGGATGTTCAGTGATACTTGATTACTCTTATGTCCAAGTTTCATGAATCAGATCCAAAAAAAAAAATCCAAATTCGGCCAAAGTTCATTGACCCTAAATGACCTTTGACCTTGACCATGTGACCTGAAACTTGCCCAGGATGTTCAGTGATACATGATTACTATTATGTCCAAGTTTCATGAATCAGATCCAAAACCTTTTTAAGTTTTGATTGTAATTCATCAGATACCCCCAAATCGGCCAAAGTTCATTGACCCTAAATGACCTTTGACCTTGGTCATGTGACGTAAAACTCATGCAGGATGTTTGGTGATACTTGATTAACCTTATGTCCAGGTTTAATGAACTAGGTCTACATTTATATATTTTTTAAGTTATGATGATATTTCAAAATCTTAACCTCAGGTTAAGATTTTGATGTTGATTCCCCCAACATGGTCTAGGTTCATTGACCCTAAATGACTTTTGACCTTGGTCATGTGACGTGAAACTTTAATAGGATGTTAAGTAATACTTGATTAACCTTATGGCCAAGTTTCATGAACTAGGTTCTTATACTTTCTAAGTTATGATGTCATTTCAAAAACTTAACCTTAGGTTAAGATTTGATGTTGACGCCGCCGCCGCCGTCGCCGTCGGAAAAGCAGCGCCTATAGTCTCACTCTGCTATGCAGGTGAGACAAAAAGAAGTAATAAAAATAATACTAAATAAAATTGTTACCCTACTTCTCATACAGTGGGTGGCAAAAATAGCCAATCATGACTTATTGCCAAATAAAAACATGGAATGGAATGGTTATCCCCTCTTGTTAGAATGTTTTTCTTTTATATAATATATCATAGATCGTCAATCAACAACTTTATCGTTTTCGGGAAGTAATCCCCCTATTGTTTACTGATATCTTATTTCTCAGTTTTTTTCATATGTATTTTAATGTTTTGTTATTTAGGTGTTTTCATAGAAAAAAGGAAGGAATATACATGTATAAGAAATTATTTTTTTTAAGGACAAGTCCACCCCAACAAAAACTTGATATGAATAAAAAGAGAAAAATTCAACAAGCATAATACTGAAAATTTCATCAAAATCGGATGTAAAATAAGAAAGTTATGGCATTTTAATGTTTCGCTTCATTTCACAAAACAGTTATATGCACATCTCGGTCGGTATGCAAATAAGGAACTGATGACATCACTCACTCACTATTTCTTTTGTATTTTCTTAAATGAAATATGAAATATTTTTATTTTCTCGTCATTGTCATGTGAAATGAAGTTTCATTCCTCCCTGCAACACGTGGAAATTTATTTTAACATTTTGTGCTTTAGGCAAGGAGGTCCTAATCGTCAAATTCGTAAAAATTGAAATAATGTATAATTCAAACAATAAAAACCAAAAGAAAGAGTGAGTGAGTGACATCATCGACTCTCTCATTTGGATGTAGCTGGCTCGTTCATATAACTATTTTGTTAAAAATAAACAAAACTTTGAAATGTCATAACATTCTTATTTTACATCCGATTTTGATGAAATCTTCAGCATTGTGCTTGTCTGATTTTTCTCTATTGATTCAAATCAACATTTTTCTGAATAGGTCTTTGTTTTGTTGTTGTTGTTGTGTTTTTAATGACTTTTATAACTGGGTCTGACAGAAAGACTACGCTACATTTCCATGTTATTCAACATAAATAGGATCGTGGGTCTTTGTTTTTTTTTTATAATTGTTATAATTTTTGAAATAAATGGGTCTGGAAAAAAGACTTTGGACTTATATTATAATTTTTTAGTTAACCGGGTCTGGAAAAAAGATTTCGCATTTTTGTGCCAAAAAAACACATTACTATAAAGTTTCAGCTTTTAGTTACCGGGTCTGGAGCAAAGACTATGCTTGATTTTCAATTTACCATTAGCGTCTGGAGAAAAGACTAAGCTCGATTCTCATTTTTATTCCACTGGAATATCATTAATGTATCTCATTTGGGACTAAAATTATAATTTTTGAAATAACCGGGTCTGGAAAAAAGACTTTGGATTTATATCATGATTTTTGAAACAATCGGGTCTGGAATAAAGACTTTGGACTTATATAATCATTTTTGAAACAATCGGGTCTGGAATAAAGACTTTTGGCTCATATGATTATTTTTTAAACAACCGGGTCTGGAATAAAGACTTTTGATTTATATTATAATTTTTGAAACAACAAGGTTTGTAAAAGACTTTGGATTCATATTATAATTTTTGAAACAACCGGGTCTGGAGAAAAGACTTTGGACTTATATAATCATTTTTGAAACAATCGGGTCTAGAAGAAAGACTTTTGGATCATATGATTATTTTTGAAACAACCGGGTCTGGAATAAAGACTTTGGGCTCATATTATTATTTTTGAAACAACCGGGTCTGGAATAAAGACTTTGGATTTATATTATAATTTTTTAATCAACCGGGTCTGGAATAAAGACTTTGGGCTCATATTATTTTCGAAACAACCGGGTCTGGAATAAAGACTTTGGGCTCATATTATTTTTGAAACAACCGGGTCTGGAATAAAGACTTTGGATTTATATTATAATTTTGAAACAACCGGGTCTGGAATAAAGACTTTGGGCTCATATTATTATTTTTGAAACAACTGGGTCTGGAATAAAGACTTTGGATTTATATTATAATTTTTGAAAAAACCGGGTTTGGAATAAAGACTTTGGACTTATATTATTATTTTCTAAACAACCGGGTCTGGAATAAAGACTATTGATTTATATTATAATTTTTGAAACAACAGGGTCTGGAAAAAGACTTTGGATTTATATTATAATTTTTGTAACAACCGGGTCTGGAATAAAGACTTTGGGCTTATATTATTATTTTTTAAACAACCGGGTCTGGAATAAAGACTTTGGGCTCATATTATTATTTTCGAAACAACCGGGTCTGGAATAAAGACTTTGGGCTCATATTATTATTTTCGAAACAACCGGGTCTGGAATAAAGACTTTTGGCTCATATTATTATTTTCGAAACAACCGGGTCTGGAATAAAGACTTTGGATTCATATTATAATTTTGAAACAACCGGGTCTGGAATAAAGACTTTGGGCTCATATTATTTTTTAAACAACCGGGTCTGGAATAAAGACTTTGGATTTATATTATAATTTTTGAAAAAACCGGGTTTGGAATAAAGACTTTGGACTTATAATTTGTTAATTAACCGGGTCAGGAAATGAGACTTTGCACGTTTGTGCTAAATGAACGCATTACTATACGATTTTAGCTTAGAACGGATTTGCCAAAAATCCCTTCAAATTTATTACATTTGTGGGTAAAGTCATTATTACATTTGTGGGCGATCAAAAATTATTACATTTGTGGGTAAAGTGCATTATTACATTTGTGGGTGAAATTATTACATTTGTGGGTAAAGTGTTATTACATTTGTGGGCGTTATTACATTTGTGGGTAAAGTGTTATTACATTTGTGGGCGTTATTACATTTGTGGGCGATTATTACATTTGTGGGTGTAACAGACCCTCACCCATTATTATGACTGGCGAACCCCTTCTACTATTATGACTGGCGACCCTCATCCAGTATTATGACTGGCGAACCCCATCTACTATTATGACTGGCGACCCTCATCCATTATTATGACTGGCGAACCCCTTCTAGTATTATGACTGGCGACCCTCATCTATCATTATGACTGGCGAACCCTTTCTACTATTATGAATAGGGACCCTCATCTACCATTATGACTGGCGAACCCCTTCTACTATTATGACTGGCGACCCTCATCTATCATTATGACTGGCGAACCCCTGCTACTATTATGAATAGCGACCCTCATCCACTATTATGACTGGCGAACCTCATCTATTATTATGACTAGCGACCCTCACCCATTATTATGACTGGCGAACCCCTTCTACTATTATGAATAGCGACCCTCATCCACTATTATGACTGGCGACCCTCATCTATCATTATGACTGGCGAACCCTTTCTACTATTATGAATAGCGACCCTTATCTACCATTATGACTGGCGAACCCCTTCTACTATTATGACTGGCGACCCTCATCTATCATTATGACTGGCGAACCCCTTCTCCTATTATGACTGGCGACCCTCATCCATTAATATGACTGGCGACCCTCATCCATTATTATGACTGGCGAACCCCTTCTACCATTATGACTGGCGACCCTCATCCCCTATTATGACTGGCGACCCTTATGATCAATGTAGCCTCTTCCTTTTTATGACTAGCGACCCTCATCTAGTATTATGAATTCCGACCCTCATTGTTGATTATGACTGGCGATCCTTATGATCAATTACCCTTATGGTCCATTATGAATAGCAACCCTTATCTTGCATTATGAAAATCGGACCTTATGACCCATGGTCCTTATGACCTTAT
Organism: Lytechinus variegatus; assembly: GCF_018143015.1. NCBI lineage: Eukaryota > Metazoa > Echinodermata > Echinoidea > Temnopleuroida > Toxopneustidae > Lytechinus > Lytechinus variegatus. The sequence continues at coordinate 22,353,925 of NC_054753.1, read as the reverse complement.
GACTAGCGACCCCTTTTGCCTATTATGACTAGCGAGCTTTTGGGTATAGGATTTTACACGTTATGACTAGCGGTCCTTATGACCAGTTAGTATTATGACTTATGGTCCTTATGACTGACGGGCTTATCCCCCTCACCACATGGTCTACTTTCGTTTAGTCGAATGACATTTTGTCTAATAACCAGTTGGTCCAATAGCCATTTAGTCCACATACCATTTGGCCTAATCAAACTAAAGTATTTATTGTGCAAAAAAGGAATGAAAACAAAATGGGTATTAGACCAACTGGTTATTAGACGAAATGGTAATAGACGAACTGGTGATTAGATGAAGTGATGATGGGACCTGAAGTGTTAGACGAAATGTTGATGGACGGAATGGCATTATAATAAAATAAGGTAGACCATATGGTGAATGGACGAGTTGGCAGTTGACAAATTGGTAATTTACCGGTAGAGAGAGAGGGAAAGATATCGTGAATGCTTAATCACTCACTTTCTCATACTGAATTAATTGCTGGTCTTATTTGCAATTTGCCGTTATCTCCATAGGTCTCTATTATTATGGACATTTTCATGAATGTAATGAATTTAATTATGGGATATTCTGGGGAGGTGAATGGGGTCAATTTATTCTAGCAATCAGGTAGTAACTAGTGAAAGTGACCGAGTTGTGAATTTCTCGTCCCCATCAAACGAAACAACCTTGACTCTTTTCAAACAGTTGGAACACCAATACTCGGGAGGGGAAAACCATATTACTCATCTTAATGTACCCAATTAGGTTATTAAAGTAAATTAAACGCCCAATACTAGTTAAATGGAAAACATACATCAGCTAGGGCCCCCGTAACACAAATGTTAGCGATTAATCATACACTTGATATTGCACATTGTAGTCAATGTAACATCTCGGTACACACTCGCCATGCTCGCTCGCACTCTAAAAACAAATCAGTCAAACATGACTAGTTAATAGGGTCAGCTGGTTGCAACTGTTTTCTAGTCATGATTATATGACTATTTTCTAGTCGTATTTAACTGGAACATAGTTATTTCTTACTACAACATGTCAGAAATGTGACAAGACATATCAGTTGCACCCAGCTGACTAATTGGTCTAGTCAATTTGACTGATTTGTTTTAAGAGCCTGGAACAAAGGTGGTTGATAAAGGAGCAGTTACACCAACGGAACCGACTCCAGACCGGTCAAAGCTATTACGGTTATTTCAAATGGCATATTATCTGTTTGTTTTCGATTTAGTTCCATTAGTGTGTCTGTATTATCAGTTTAAAGGTTACAATTACACCAAGGAAAATAATAATAATAATATAGGGTAATTTACATTGCGCACATATCCACCTTGTTAGGTGCTCAAGGCGCTCCAATATTACCCGGCTAAGCTAGGCGTTCATAGCGCACACATATTTTTTTAAGGAATTACTTCCTACCGGTACCCATTTGCCTCACCTAGGTTGAGTGCAGCACACTGTGGATCAGTTTCTTGCTGAAGGAAATTACGCCATGGCTGGGATTCGAACCCACGACCCTCTGTTTCAAAGTCCGAAGACTAATCCACGCAGAAGAAAACTATTACGTTGTTACCAATGACATTAAATCGATCGGTTTGGAGTCGGTTATGTTGGTATGACTGCACAAATAAAAGTAGGTCATCTTAATAAATGATTAATCAATCTAGGTTATACACAACGATCCCTTTCCTTGTCACGGTCCAAAGCTAATTAATGGAACAATAACGATGTCGATTGGCAACGGTTTCGGGTAGGCCCTACCGTTATAACGGATAGAACGGAAACACAACTGTGATCCGATATCCGTTCAACCGACCGAAGATGAAAGACGTGGGTCTCGCGGTCATCAACGATCTGGCAACATAACGGAGATCGGAAGATAACATTTAATTTTTCAAAATAATATAATCTTGTTATTCCCCATGTGCAGATAGATGGCAATGGATTCAATGCTGATATCGAAAGAGTCAAACACGCAGGTGATTTGGCACCTGAAATTGGGTGTAGAATAATACACAGCAAAAACTGTGGTGTTAACCGGTGAACATAGAGGACCACACCCGTTATTTTACACCGGTGTTAAATTGGTGGTGTTAGTTTTACACCTGTAGGTGTTATTACAACACCTTTGGTTGTTACATTTACACTCTTTGGTGTGATGTTCAATCTTTAGGGTGTAATTTTAACACCTCAGTGTAGGGTCCTCTATTAACACCAATTGGTGTCAGTTTTAACACCACAGTTTTTACAGTGTAGGTTCATGAGAATAGCAATGTTCACGAAGGACAGGCCAATTCGGATTAGAAAGGTTCATATTCGATCGGTGGGGGATCGAGGATGGAAACCGCCCCTGAAATTGAAAAAAAAATCAAACACACTTCCCAAGATTCTACATGTTCAAGGGGCATGTGATTGGGTTGGGTTTTAATGGCTCGACAGAAATATTTTACAAAGGGAGCGGGCCGCTTTTTTGTCCCACGTACATTCAAGTCCTACTAAACTGTAAGAGCTGTTGACAAGGTATATCTGCAAGATGGGAGGCCTATATGTTGCACTTGAACTTCTGAACATAATTCTTAATTCTCGGCTCTGAACTTTAACATGGGTTAAAACTCCATAAAACTGTGTTAATATAATTTCCGTCGACCCGTGTCTTGAAGACATGCACGACATGTAAATTGGCAACGCAAGACTGCGCGCGGAGATAAACCCGAAGATGCAAAGCGATACTGATAGTGTGTAATCGGCGATTTCCGATTGATCGTGTTGATTTGGGTTGATTGAACTTTAATTGGTGGAAACTGAGAAGCGATGGAGCTTGCCTCGACTCCAAGGCATCGTTACAGTCATACCAACGAAACCGTTTCCAAGTCGACCGAAAGTTGTGTCATTGAAAATAATGCAATAGCCCTTGTCGGTCTCGAGAAGATGTTCTCGATGTGACCGTCGCGTATGTTCCGTTGGTTGAAAATTGATTTCTGGCAATGAACATACATATAGGAAGGGAATTGGTTGACTTTGGGTTATTTTGAGTTGTTTATTGTTATGCAATGGGCATGGGCGGCGATCAGGGGAGGGGTGAGGGGCATGTCCCCTCCTCTCGAATGGTTTACTGTAACAGTTTATACGAGAAAAAGCCGCATCGGAAGGAGAAAAATATATGCATGATAAGGAAATGTGGGGCACCGTCCACAATAATCATTCAAATTTACATGGTCTAAAATAAGTAATATTTTACTTATGATCTACCGTTGGAGTTTTGGACAGCTCCCTCACTTTCGGATTTTTTTTCTATATTAAAATTGTCCAAGTACAATGTCGGACAACGGAAATTATGTAGGCCTATGATAGGGGGTGAAAACACTAACGGCCTAACCCCCTTTCAACTATTGAGCTACATGAATTATGAAATATAATATTCCTATAACACAAACTAGAAAGTATGAATAATGTTAATTGAAAGAAAAATATAAACAGAGTAAACAAAGTAAAACTCTTGTTATTGGAATGATTAATTAATCAATAATAAAAAAACAATTAAATGAAATAATTCGAAAAGGAAAATAAATCATTTGAATGAATTCAATAGGATGTAGTTAATGGACATAGTAGAGACAGGTTTTCTCAAATTATACACATCAGTCAAATGCCAAGACATCTTGGAGTTATTTTGTCACAATCCTGCATGTTTTGCTTTTCTAAAAAAAAAATGCTTTTATGACTTAATCTTCAAGGATTAAGATAAAGCTCTGATACGCTGGATGGATCCCTCTGACAAGATTTATTAATGAGCTAAAACACTCTCCTAATTGGTGTTTCCTAGTTGAGCCCGTCGATGACTTATCTTGTTTACAACTTGATGTCATTAGCCGTTAGTTTGAACGAGTACAGGAGACCACCTTGCGAAGAACAAGGGGGATACTTTCCAGCATGGAAAGATCGAGATCTCCAAAATACAATTGAAATATAAGAATTATTGAAACCTTCAAGTTCCTCTTGGTGGACACTATCACAGAAATAACTCTCAATAAAGTCATATTGAATAATTAGCAATATTGTGAGATGCATATGTACGTGTAACTAAAAGTTTGGACAGTGAAGTTGTCGTGATGCAATACATGAAGTTAAGACTTATGGCCCGTCAGCGCTGATATACCTAAAGTTAAAAAAGACTCACATATGGCCTTACACAGCTTAGAGCGGCCCTTGGCCCCCAGCTATCGAAACACACCCTTTTAATTGAAAATAATAAAAAAAAAATCCACCGAAAGTGTGCACAAGACTGTTCAATTGGTTTCAAAAACACTAACGCACCCAGGCTCGGTCGCTTCACTCCCTTGCATTTCAGATTCTCTAGATATCCTTCATACGACCATAGACATGATAGAGATTGAAATAAAGGCCTGGTCACACCGCCTGGGCGTTGTTGGAGCGGTCGTGGAGCGGTAGGGAAAGAGGATCGAATTTCGCTCACAAAATTGGGGAAAAAATCGAAAACAAAAAAAAAACAATCGGAATCGAAAATGGTGAACGGTAGCGAGCGGTGATGATTTTTCTCTCCGCTCCACGACCGCTCCAACAACGCTCGGGCGGTGTGACCAGGCCTTAAGACATACTGTTAAGCGTTTGGTGAAAGACAATCAATGAATGGGGGGGGGGGGTAGTGAGCGATTAAATGATAAAAATCAGTGTGTCTCAATTAGTCTGTCATTTATTAAGCTGGGAAATGCGCAACACGTGCGGGGCATTAAATTAATTGACGCTTTCCCATTCCTTAAAAGATGTTTTCATCCAAATTGACGTTTTCCCCATCTTACCGAGATTCTTTCCTCATGTTCTCCAATCTCGGCTTGTTTTGAATTTTCGCAGCACGAATCTTCCTTTTCAACTCCTCGATTGCTAAATCAATTAATTCCAACAGGTTAAAAAGTGGATCAACCGGACCCTGCCGTATTAACTAAACCTCATCTTAAAGGTCAAGTCCACTCCAGAAAAGATTTGAATAAATCGAGAAAAATGAAACTAGCATAATGCTGAAAATTTCATTAAAATCGGATGTAAAATAAGAAAGTTTATGACATTTTAAAGTTTCGCTTATTTTTCATTATAATTTGATATGCACAGTTCAGTGACATGCGAATGAGGCAGTCGATGGTGTCCATCACTCACTATTTCTTTTGTTTCTTATTGTTTCTGAATGTTTGAATTATACAATATTTCATTTTTTTACGATTTGACAATAAGGACCAACTTGACTGAGCCATATTAAACAATGCTAATTCCACTTGTTCGGGAAGAAATTGATTTTTTTACTTGACAATGAAGAGAAAATTAGAATATTTCATATTTCATATAATAAAATACAAAAAAATAGTGAGTGGATGACGTCATCAGTTTCCTCATTTGCATACCGACCAAGATGTGCATATAATTGTTTTGTGAAATTAAGCGAAACTTAAAAACGTCATAACTTTCTTATTTTACATCTGTTTTTGATGAAATTTTAGTGTTATGCTTGTTGGATTTTTCTTTAAAAAAATCTAATTGTTGGGGTGGACATGTCCTTTAATTTAGAAAGGGAAACAATATTGGATCCGATATAATTTTCTTCAATGATTTCATGTATTGGAACTTATTTAAACTGAGGGGGGGGGGGTGGGGGAACCTGGTCTTAAATTAGGGTCGGGCACCAAATTTCATCTTAAACCTAGGGGGAGCCAAATTTTTCTTAAAATCTGGGACGCAATATTGATTTTTGAGGGAAGCCATATTACCCGATATTAAGAGGTGACAAATTCGAGCTTTCTTTATTTTGTTTAGTGATATATTCATCATTTTCGTGTCAAAAATACTTAGAATATCTTGTTTTCGAGTCATTTCAGCCCGCGCTTCGCGGTCATATTACTCATTAAACAACATTACAAATCCTTTTCATGATTTTCCTGTACATGTCGAATAGAGCTTAAACTTTCCTTATCGGTTCTGTATCTGAACAAATTTCAGCTCGCGCTTCGCGCTTGCATTATTTGAATAGTTAAATCACGTATCCTCTTCATGAATTTATAAACATAAATTAATAAAGAAAATAATATCTGACGTATTTCTAGCAGGTCAGAAAGCTTGCAGTAAAAAAAATCCCAAACTGTGTGAAATGACCAAATGAAAGTATGAAACAAGAACTTCTGTTTGATTTAGATTTTGATCATCAGATAACCTTTAAAAGAGGACGAAATTCTTTTAGCTATTACAAATGATTTATCAAAAAGTGTTTTCTCATAGTAATGTCAGACAATTATGAATGGAAAAGATCACCGGGGAAACTCCCTGAAAATAGTTTATAGAGGCGTGAGTAATTACCGCGCTTTTTATATACCCTCGTTAAAAGTTTGGGCTTCGATATATTCCAATACACATTCTCATTCATTTACTTTGTATTAGTTTGTAAGTCACTGATGACGAATCTTAGCATACAAGTATTTCGATTTTCTCAAGATCTTAAACAAGATTATAGGTTCTGCTATATGCTAGCTTTGGAACCGGCAATGACTCGTCGTGCAGAGCCGCAATTAGCAGCCCCTTGACGATGGTGCAATTTATTGAGTTGTAAACTGATTAAAAACCAGCGAGTATTCCGCCTTATCGTTGATGACGAATACTTCAGTAAATCGCTCTAAATTGGTTCTTATCACGACCTTATGAAATGAAAAATAACAGGAAAGACATTTCAAGTGATTTCTTGGCAGACGATCTGGTCAAAAGAAATAAATATAGACTACGATTTTCTTGTCCATGCACAAGAGAAAAAAACCCCGAGCGATTAATCAGAAAAACATGCTGAGTTTGATGGGGCTAAATTTGTTTGCGGAAATGTATAATGTCACGAAAATCGCATTTTCTTTTAATAGAAAATTTTGGAATTTGATGGGGGCTTCAACTTGAGATTAATGTTTTGCTGTATTTCGTATCAAGATGATTATGAAGTAAATACGTGATATCTGTCTTCTAAGACATGCAGGTTGGATTTGTTTCATTTCGAGAAATGTACAATTTCCCGAGGAATCGTTACCATGGTGACGTAACAGATGTTCGTTGTCATTCGTAGTATGGGTTGATCTTATCAACTTTAGCCTTCTACTTCGACTGAAGAAGTTTCTACTGAGAATGCTGAAAATAACATTTACTGTAGTTTCTTTCGATATGGAATATGCAGTCCAATTTCTTTTTACTGCTACAACTATACTCATATACAACAACTCTGCTTGTAGTGCCTCTTCCTCTACTAGCACATCCTTACCAGGCCTTGTTTCTGGCTTCTTTTTCTTCTTCTACCACTACTACCACTACTACTACTACTACTACTACTACTACTACTACTACTACTACTACTACTACTACTTCTAAGACTAGTACCGAATCATAAGAATAATGTAATCAGAGTCATTATTTACCTTTGACATTAAGACGTCATCCATGGTGATTTCAATGAAAGCATCTTCCTCGTAATCGTCGGCTTGGACGCCGGTGCTACCTTTCTCGATGATGTCGTCCATCGAAGCTCGATGCCTGCTCATTTCCTCCGTGAACCCGTACCCATCTTCGAAGCTAGCCCTCGACATCCGGGCCGCTATCGAGTTCCTTTTCTCCTCCTCGGCAATGGCAAGTCGTTTGAAGGTACTACCCCTCGTCTTCGACTTGGTGTACTTGCTCTGCTGGCTAACCGCGTATTTTCCACCTTGATTTAACAACGGCAAGGACCCTCTTAAATCGGGTGCCGAGTTTTGCATGGCTCGTATCTGTCTCGTCTCCAACTCCTTTAATAAATCCTCTAAATGTCCGTACCATTTTCGAGCAACATCCAAATCCTTCGCGATGAAGACGTATTCTTTCGAGCCGCTGTGGGGCGTGAGGACGAAGGCGCAATCGAGTTCCTTCGATTCCGTCTTCGCCGCCGTCAGCTTGGAGAGTCGGTATTTGTAAACGTCGATGGTCAAATCCGATAATTCATCCGAGTCTTTTGATTTGTAACAGTAAATGACATTTCCACTGAGTATACAGAAACATGGCACCAGACTGCTTTTGTGTTTCCTGAGGAGGTCGCCTTCGACCGTGATGTTGACCAAGGATGACTGCGGGAGCGGCGCCTTGTGTCGTTGTGATCGAAGATGGGTCATTCGGCCTACGAGTTTCGATGCCTTCACGGTCATCCTCGACCCCAGCTTCTTTCTCGAGGGGTCGCTGTAACTCGTCACCGGCCCTGGTCGTCGATACGTCGGTGTCGTCGTCGCCGATCGACTAGGTTGTTGACCAGGTGTTGATTTCGTCGAGGAGGGTTCATATTCGAAGGCATCCCCCTCCTCGCCGTCGGATGAGGCCCGTACATGATGCGGTGATTTCATGGGTAATGAATAAGTCTTAGTGAGCGCTCCGTCCTCCCCCATAACTTCCTCCCAAAGCGAGAAGTCCCCAACTGGAGCGCTAAAGCGAGACTGCTCGGTGCGAGATACTCGAAGTTTATGAGCGTTAGTGCGGAGTTTTGGCAACTCATCCCCTAGTTCGGAATCAGGCGTTGTGGCATTACTCTGCCCCGAGTCAGACAGCGAGTCGCTAGACCCTGACTTCCCACTATTACTCTCCGGTGTGACGTTTCCTGCCTTGCCACTGCTTCCAAGACTACCTCTAACATCCTCTGTCTCTTGAATAGTATCAAACTTTCTTGCTCCACTGCTTGTCCCTTGTGCGTCTTGGCTCGCGCCCGGCGACAATTCCTCTCCCAAGCCACTGTCCATCCGACGTGCGTCATTGTGTTCTCTCTTGACCTCACCGGGACTTGAACTCGATAGCAGGTCAAGGGTCAAATCCAAGCCTGACGCCTCCACGTCACTTCCGGTCAGCGCGCGATACCACGTCCGAAAATCGTCCTCCGTTTCGGTGCCGAACGTGTATATCATCCGCGCGTATCGGCGCGACACGAACTTGATGCTGTAGCAGTCGTCGACGTAGGTGAAGACGTGCGAGCCTCGCTTCGCTCCCTCGCATAGAGGTTTGATGTCGAAGTCGGCGAGGTTGAGGACGATGCGGGCGCGATCGGCTTCGGGGTCGCGGAAGACGCCCATCAACCCCGCGGTGATGATGCACCACTCCAATTCGTGCGTCATCCGGTTTCGGATCCACCCCTTCCACTCTCGCGTTGGGGTGTGAAGTTCTTCGATATCTATATCCGCCATGTTTGAAGTCTAATTATGATAAATTAGTCCTTTACAGTTTGTTGGTATTGTTTGACTGTCCCTTTCCTTATTTCATCGCGAACATGACCCAGGAGAAGCTTGAAATTGCATCCAGAATCTGTGTATGAAAAAATAGGAATGGAAATTTAATTAATTTGAATAATAAATTGATATGGCTATTTACATAATTTCATTTAAATCGTTTTATTTCATCTATGGATTCAACAATTTTCAATATTGACAAAATTTACAACAATATTGAAAGAACAAACAACAAAATATACTACAAAGTAAAAAACCGTTAGGGTCCAATATATCGATTGAATACATTATTTCCTCTTACGGTCTACACAACATAATTTCATACGATGATAATGGTAATAACCTTCCCTTTTCTGATAGAACATGAACAAAATAATTCAACCAGACTTTGGAATATCATTACACAACTTCAATGCAGACTTTCCATGGCGGTGATTGAAGGCTCACTGTTAAAATCATCAAGAAATTAGAAAAATTAATGTGGATTACGATAAAATGAACAGAATTGAAAAAAAAGAAGAGAAAAAAAAGACTATATCGATTTTAAACAGCCATTTTAACGCGCGAAACGGGATGGGGGAGTTTGTGGACTTGGCGGTTACTTATTTTAGATAGTTGCACATCTTTTGTTTACAAATAATAATAAATAAATAATACATGACACTAGTATAGTGAGCTTTCCATCTTGATCAGATGCTCAAGGCGCTTCAGAGTAGAACAACAACCCCCAATGAAAATAATAACAATGATATATGTGATTTGTAATGCGCCAAATCCACTCGGCAGAGTGCACAGGGTGCAATGAAAGAAAGAACGAAAGGGAAAAAGGTACAAATAGTAATAGATTCAGGAACAATAAAGATTAGGAATCATTGAATAACGTTTAAATGTGTAAAATAAGTCAATGTCTGTCAAAAAAACACTCAGCTATGTTGTCTTGGAAGGTGGTTACCGAAGTCTGGGTTTTCAAACTCTGTGGAAGAGAATTCCACAGGTAAGGCCCTGCATGAGCGAAGGCACGTCCCCCATGATTTCTTAGAAACTGGAATTTTTAAGAGATTAGATGATGATTCGACAGTTTCCACCAATAATTCCTTTTAAACCAATCAATTATTTTTAAATAAACGTGTTTAAAATGTATCAGTAAGAATGTACACCACACCTCAAAACCAGGGCCCCGTCTTACAAAGAGTTGCGATTGATCCAATCAATCACAACTATGGAAAGCCAGCAAAGTCAACAGATAAAATGCATGTGTGTACACAAAGAATTCTAGATATGAATGTCTATACATAAACTCATTGATTTCTTGAGAATTTGGTGTGTTCTCCTTTGTTTACAAAGGACATTTTGCAAATTTCCTGTAGAAAAAAATGACATGGATGGTTTTCTATAGAGTTACGATTGGTTGGATCGATCGCAACTATTTGTAAAACAGGCTCCAAATCTGTAAATTCTCTGGCCAGATCGGGATATTGTTTACAAAGTCCCACTATCAGAGATATTAATTTTTCCATTAACCCGAATGCCAAGGGAATGGGAAGTTTCTATGGGCCTGAAACTACCGCAAATTAATCTGCAAATTGCTAGCAAGGTCAATTACATTGCAATTTCTTCGTGGAATCCTTCTTATTTCGAGGGAAGTGGTTAAGAAGACGTGATGTCTAAGAATGATTTCATTTTTTTATTTACTTAGTTATAAACCATGTACGTTGGAGGAAATATTAAATATTAGTTGAATCCGTGTTTATTTGAATATAATTATGTAAATTATAATCTAATCAAGTTTTTCACCCTATTATTACAATTTAATCAATCCAATAATCGTCTTTTCTTGATATTTCCCAAATTGCAGAAAATTTCAATGAACTCATATAATGCCTCTTATGTCATTTAAATACTCTTTTATGGATTATTATGTAAGATAAATTATGTTTATTGTCATGTTCCAATGTAGATTGCACTGTTCGTGTTAAATGTATATGATTTGTTGTCTTATCATTTTTGCACGGCATGTAAACAAAAAGAATTTCCAATTATGGACAATAAATAATACTTATATACTAATAAATACTAGTTTTGGTAACGATCTCAAAATGAGTTCGAATAGAATCCACTAAATGACCACAGAAGTGTTTGTATGTATGAATAAAAAAAAGAATGTGCCAAATGGCTCTGGAAAAAAATGTGTAATTGCTGAGAAATTAGCAAACTAAGCTGATGGTATAAGATAATTCGCCTAACACATGTCTTTATTTTTCCCATTTTGAATTTTCAATGGGAGTTGCCGAGTGTTTTCTTCTACAACTAGTACAATGAAGAAGAATTAAAACACAACCCTTTCTATTCTTATACAGAGGGTGCAGTTGAAGAAAGCAACTATAACAATAACAACAGTAACACAAAAGAAGAAAAGTGGAGAGGGTCAGAACTGAAAATATGGTAAAAGAGATAGACGGATGGATATAAACACATAAACAAATAAATAGATATATAGGTGTATATGGATAGGTTGATAGATTGATTAATAGATAAATAGATAGATAGAAAGATAGATAAAAAGGTAGGTAGACAAGAAGATAGAAAGGTACAATATTTCATTCATAGATAGAAGGCAAATATTATGATCGGTATAAGGTGGAAAAACAATTCGTCCAACGCAAGAAGTTAGCCCAAGTCAAGAAATTTCGAACTACCGGTCTGCGAGTGGCATCGGAAATGATTTACTGGCCCTTTCCACAAAGAGGCTAAAAATATCGAGTTTTGTCCCAAAAATATCAAAACATCCCATCATAGAAAGATGACGTCATATCGTGATGACTGTACGTCAAAAGGAGAAGCCAAGAAATCCTCATGTTGCTAAAAATAGACCCCCAAATCCGACCAGGTCGGAAACGAGCCCTTCTCCCCCAAATCGTTACTTTCTAAGATAAGAAAGTTTTTAAGCCCAGAGGTTCAACTCGCAAATAAAATATACAGCTGGTTAGAAGGTCGTTTACGCTGCATCTAGGAATAGAAATAGATTTTCTTTAAGTAGTCAATCAATCACAGAAAAATAGATTAATTCCGGTTTATATTAATTGACTGTCATTGCTAATATGAGGGGGCCATGGAGCTGATTTAAATACCCGAGGGATAAATATAGAATGAAAGAAAAAAAAACGGCACCAAAATACATCACTTTTGTTCATAATTCGAGTGTATTGACAGAATATCCATGTTCATGAAACTACTTTTTATACTCGATGTGCAATAAGAGCTGGCATCCACAAATTACTGGGTAGAATTTTAGGAGATCGTCTGTTATGTCACCAGAGGCCGCAGAACCGGGGGTTGGGGCGGGCCTTGACCCCAATTTTTTTTCCAAAACGTTGTACAAATTAGCCCCCGCCCCTACTGACGGCTCAGCCCCCCCCCCCCACTTTCCAAACTTTCTCCTTTCTTATCTACCGAAGACATTCATCACCTTTTTTTTGCAAATCACTTTTCCTATTTTCTGTTTTTCCCCCCTCCACCTCTCTCTTCCCATTTCTCTCCCTCTCTCTCTCCCAATCTTATATCAATCTATTACATTTCTCTTTCTACATGAACTGTACATGACATGTGTTTTTCTCATATCGATATTTATTTCTATTTGATATCTAATACTACCCCTCTTCTTACACCCTTCTCTTATGTCCTTTCTATACGCCATTTTCTCCTTTATCTCTCACTTGGCCGCCATTTCTCTCTCTCCTTTTGTTACGAATCGCAAGAATGTCGTCTTTTCGTCAAGAAATCAATATCCAACAAAAGGCGGAGTGTATAAATCAAAGTTACATCCACAATAAGTGTAACGTGTTGAATAGACGGGGTCACGCAAGGCAACTTCAAATATTTACAGATCAGACGATCATCGGTAAATTGCTTTATTTACATTTTTCATTAGAGCCCCGATTCAAGCTCAAATTCCATCGGCACCGCTCATGAAAATAATTTATTACGAGAAGTATGCCATATGTAGCTCATATTGTTTGACAGCTATTCATGGAGGATATTTCATATTCTAGAAAATGTATTGTACTATTTTCTTATAAAGATACCTGATTTTAGAAACGATTTATTACGGGCCTGCGCAAACATCGTCAAAATACAGTTGCACAGTAATATAGGAAACATGTAAAGTGTAAATATATATAATACAATGAAATGGCGGTTAGCAGAATATTTTTGCGGGGGGGGGGACGCACAAATTGTTTTTTTTAACTCAAAAGCGATGGAGCAAAGCGACCGAGTCTTGTCATTTGGACGATGAGCTTTCTGAAAATTTTCAGTCGAAAAATGTCAGTTTACAAAATTTCGGGGGGGGGGGGGGCAACTGCTCCCTGTCCCCAGCTGCGTAGGGCCATATACAATGACATATATTATCCCACTACATTGTCAGTAGAAGGACCTAAAAACGCTTAAAAACCCTGGGGCTTCGCTCCCTCGTTCGCTACCTACATTCCCTGTGCCTCTCGCAAGGAAAAAAGTTCACTTTACGGCAAGGGGAAAAAATAAAATAAAACTTAAGAGACAACCAGTATTTCCTCAGGTTAGAAATAATAGGAAATCTGGGTATTATTTATCGTTGTGACTAATATCGGCATAGCTGAATATGTAATTCATAACAAATTAATCATCGAGCTATATTATGAAGATGAATCCAAATTCTACGTAGGCTACTATTGATGTTTTCTTAAAATATTTTTCATCCATCCTTTCCTGAAATTGATCATTTAGAGAGTAAACACGACCAACAAGGCCATGACTTATGTGTTCTTTTTATGATCAAGTAAAACAGATTTTCCAAATAAATCAATACAAAAACTGTTATAACCTCTAAACACTAAACCACTCACGCATAACGATTTAACATTAAATTTAACTTCGAAAGTTAGTACTGCACGTCTATGGAATGACAACAATGCAATTCTTTCCTTAAACTTTGCATCAGGAATTCCTTTTCATCTGGAAGTCTATACAATTTCTTTGAAAAGGGAATCATGAAAAGTGGCATCATATAAAGACATAATTTTTTCTCCTATCAAAGATATTTATGCATCTCTTATTGCAGATAATGATCAATTTAATCATGTTAATGATCGAATTGACGAATGAATTGACAAAAGATCCCTCTTTGGCAATAATTCATTCTGGTATTTATACAAACTGGAATTACAGAAGAAATCGCTATATTTAGTCCCCGCTCGGAAAGATGGCTGATACAATGAAGACAATCGTGGCCGTATAATTATCATTTAAAAAAAAATCTTAGGGACAGGGGGTAGTTGCCCCAGAATTTTCAAAAAATACATTTGTTTTATTGAAAATTTTCATAAAATTCACCAAAAAAGTGTGCACGAAAGCCCTCAATTTCACTTTACAACATGCAAAAGTGCTTCCAAAGACCAGCTGGTGGCTTCGTTCCTCGTTTTTTTATATTTTTTTTTCAAAATTGTTTATGCGTCTTGTCCCCCTCCCCCAGGAACAATTATGAAGACTGTCATCTCAGACACAGTCATGGTGACAGATCGACTGAAAAAAAACCCTGAGCAATTTCTTCTCATAATCATGAAAATTTCAATTTTGATACGATTTTGATCCTATTGCACTTTACAATGTCTCCCCCGAAGGACACAAATCCATAGTCATGATTATTGACTTCCTATTATTTGTCATTTTTTATTCTCTTACTTACCCATGTCATTTCTTCAGATCACCTGTATATGGATTAAATCTTTTTTTGACGAGTTTTGATTAAACTACAATTTAACGGTCTGATTCCCATGACAATGAAGAAATACAATAAATAGGCTAAGGTATGTTGGACTGAATACGATATAAGATGGTGATATCAGAAAATGAAACGGAAATAAATTTCACAATTTTGAATGCTGATGTAAATTACAAATAATGGAAATTGAAATACTGCCGGACTGGAAGATAAAATAACCATTTTAGTGTGAAATTCCCTCATACAAAGTTTTTTGTCTGATACATTCTCATTTTGCTTTTTATTCGAAATCGTTCCATTTACTCCAAACCTGATCCACCAAATAAACAGCATCAAAACATTTTTACTGAACTATGCCAAGGTGCTTTTCTTTAAAGCTAGCTAGTAAATATGTGTTGTCAACGAAATTTGTTTGTAAAAAATGACAATTCATAATCATTATTGATTTAGTCATTTATTGCGAATATTATATTGTTGATTAATTCCCCATTAAAAGTAACATTTTACACCAAAACCCTTATCTTTTTAATCCACCAATTTACATTTCAGATCATGCATTGGTCATGTTGGTCGAGAACTAAACAAATACGATATTGGTAAACTTTCTTTGATCCTTTTTTTACTACTAATTGCTTATTAATGCGGAACCATCGAGATTCAAAATAGCTGTTGTAATAATTATGATAATGACTAATTAAATAAATGTGTGGATATGCATGCATCGTGTGTAAGATGAGATTAATTTTGAGAAACAGTTCACTTTAAACGCATCAGCAAAGAAGGTGTTTCTACTCATTGATACCTAATCAAACTGACATGTTACGTAATAATTGCACCTCTCATCTTTATTAATATTTTCCTGTTATTGTCTGTTTTGAATTCATCCCTTCTGTCACTATATATGTTTTTCGTGTTTTCAATTATTACGAAAGGGGGGGGGGGGTGGCTGGGTGTTTTAGAAGTCATTTCTATGGTAAAAATGAGAATGTTATGGCGGCAAAAAATTAAAAATAATACTGTACTACTTATTCTACTTCTAGAACCTAGAACTACTACTACTTCTACTATTTTTACTACTACTACTACTACTACTACTACTACTACTACTACTACTACTACTACTACATATACTACTACTTATATAGAACTAGTATACTACTTTTATTACTACTACTACTACTACTACTACTACTACTACTACTACTACTACTACTCCTACTACTTCTACTCCTACTACTACTACTACTACTACTACTACTACTACATATACTACTACTTATATAGAACTAGTACTACTACTATTATTACTACTACTCCTACTACTACTACTACTACTACTACTACTACTACTCCTACTACTTCTACTCCTACTACTACTACTACTACTACTACTACTACTACTACTACTACTACTACTACTACTACTACTACTACTACTACTACTACTACTACTACTACTACTACTACTACTACTACAACTACTACTACTACTTCTACTACTACTATTATTAAGGGTGGGGATGGATGGACCTTGTTATCCCTCTGTCAATTCAGAAGTATCGGTATAAACATTTATCGGAAACATAGATCATGTAGATTGTGTCGAAATAATGACGTTTCCATCAAAATAACGAAGAGGAAGGATTATAAACAAGGTTTATTGGGTTTATTTGGGAGAAGTCATATCCTTAGAATAATGATGAACATTTACATTAGTCTGTTAGTCATTGCCGTCATAAAGGATGGGGGAGGGTCGTGTGATAGAGAAGAGGAGCTTCGTTTTTTTTTTGTTGATAGCGCCTGGGCAAGTGCTGAAATTGCGCCCTTTTCCTGTTCCAGCATCTGATTAAGTCGGGGTACGAAGTGATGAAATGCCTCATTTCTAGTATTTGGCGCTTACAACTTCATTCTTAGCCCGTGAGCATGTTGTTATTTGACTCACTTTTCGTTTTTCTCTACCTTTTTCCTTCTCCACCCCCCCCCCACTTCCCCCTTTTCTCTCCTCCTTAAAATGGCGCCAGGGAAACGAGCCACTTGCCCTTACTTCCAATAGATACACCACTGACATGCACAATAACGGTTACACTTCGTAATTCCGAAGGTTCTTTATTCCGAAACACGTAAATTGCCTATACCTCGACGTTCGTTAATCCGAAAACGAAAAGGGTTCGTTAATCCGAACATTTGTGGCGTAATTCCGAAGGTTCGTTAATGAACAACGAACGTCATTTCGTTTTCGGATAAACAAACCTTCGGAACAACGAACCTTATTTCGCTTTCGGATCAACGAACCTCATTTCGTTTTCGGATTGTCGAACCTTCGGAACAACGAACCTTATTTCGCTTTCAGATCAACGAACCTCATTTCGTTTTCGGATTGTCGAACCTTCGGAACAACGAACCTTATTTCGCTTTCGGATTAACGAACCTTCGGAATAACGAAGCTTCGGAATTACGAATGTATAGGGTAATAACATCCCCTCGGCAAAACATTTTGACCAAATAGTTATACCAAATCATAACGTGAAAATTAGCATAAACAAATACAAATAAGTTAAAACAAAAATAACAAATCGATATTCAGGTGACCTTTTGACCCTATTTACTTCCGGTAAACTATATAAGACGATATCTGCAGACATTGACTCAATGGCTATAAAAACTGAGTATCTGAGAGTTCAATAGCAACACAGCTATTCGAAAAATCATGGGAGCGATGACTCTACCGTATCTGAAAGAAATAATTGTTTCCTTTTCGGTTTCTTTAATCTTCTCTAATTGTTGGTTTTAATGACTGGTTTTGTATTATTTCCCTTGTGGTTGCTGCGATTTGATGAAGAGGGTCCATGGTGCAATCGTGGATCCCACTCAGTGGACTTTTCGATAGTAGAGGTGATTCCAGGAAGTCATCTCAATATTTATATGTATCAAAAAAATATATAATTTAATTATTCATTGGTTATTATATACTTGGTTCGTTCTATCTATCTATCTATCTATCTATCTATCTATCTATCTTGGATCCCGTCCAACAAACGTTTGGAAATAATCGAAACTTATTTATGATTGTTATCAATCACAAGTAATGTATACAGGAGATAAAAGATTGCACACTTGTAATTGATTAGAGGATTAGAGATTAATTCTGATCAGTGTCGTATCTTGGTGAATCCTTTTGATTGCATGCTCTGACCAATATGACTAATGTGATCGTTTCGTCACTCTTTGCATTCCGTTTTAATAATCCGTTTTAATAATCGGAAGTGATTCTTAATCATCTCACTCCCCACCATTTTGATAATTTCGTGGAGTGATTTCACGAGTTCTTAGAACGGTAACTCTAACAATTACCTGTGACAATGTGTATAACCATTCTGAAATGGTAACAGTAACCCCGAAATTAATACTTGTGGTATGAATGTACATATGTGCGTATTTTTTCAATTGCTTTCCTTTTTTGGAGGAGACAATAAAAAATATATTCCAATAAAATAAATTACAATTGAATAGATGAGATCTCTGTCGCCAAAATGATATGACATTAAAAGTCATTGCACAAGCCACTCATACGGAAGTGCCAACGTGCGAGTGTTATAATAGCAAAAAAACAACAAGATTCGT
This sequence comes from Lytechinus variegatus, assembly GCF_018143015.1. Lineage (NCBI taxonomy): Eukaryota > Metazoa > Echinodermata > Echinoidea > Temnopleuroida > Toxopneustidae > Lytechinus > Lytechinus variegatus. The sequence goes on along the minus strand of NC_054753.1, from coordinate 22,335,250 downwards.
AGAGAATAAATGATAAAACGAAGAAAAGAAAAATAAAGTAAAAAAAAAAAAAATTACAAAAATCGAATATTGTGATCGTGCTTTCTCAGCATTATTTTACTTTTTTCTTTATTTCGACATATTACAAAGCTATTCCGTTAAAGGTGAATTGGGGAAAATAAAGTGTAAAGAAAAAAACTTTCAACACAAGTATGTAGGTATGTAGCCCTTTTGTCGCAACTTTCGAACACTGGAATAAATGAATTCGCATGTTACGTAATCTAAACATGGTGAAGTAAGAATTCACATTTGTCATGTTTGTCACATTTTCTGGAAAATCCTTGAATACGCGTTTTGTGGGCAAATTAATGTGTTCCTTGTGGAGGAATGTGTACACAAAATTACACTTTAACACATTCTATGGTCATAAGGTAACATTAATGCATGTAGAATGTTTATCTTGAAGTGACCGGGGAATGACAAAACTGAAATAAATGTTAACCATGTCTCCACGCTACATACATGTAAGATAGAATTCAACTGAATACATTCTGTGGCCAGTGGCGTACCTAGGATTTTCCACAGGGGGGGGGGGGGGGGTCAAAATCGCCCGCCCCAAAATTTGACAAGCAAAAAATAAAAAATAAAGTTTTTGAAACCAGAAAAAAAACTGACACGCAAGAAAAAAGGTCATCAATCAAAAAAAATTGTTTGTACCAGAAAAAAAATTGATAAGCAAAAAAAAAGGTCATCAATCAAAAATATATTTTTTTGTACCAGAAAAAAAATTGACAAGCAAAAAAAAGAGAGAAACAAAGGAAGGTCTTCAAACTCGTCGGGGGGGGGGGGTAATAAAGGTCTTCAAGTTCGTCGGGGGGGGGGGCAATAAAGGTCTTCAAGCTCGTCGGGGGGGGCAAAAAAGGTCTTTCAAGCTCGTCAGGGGGGGGGGAGGAAATGTATTTTGTATGGGTTGTGGCTCGTCAGGGGGACAGACTGCCCCCCTGTAGGTACGCAAGTGAATAAATATGAAAAAGGGGATTGAAATATATTTAAAACTAAATCAATTAATTGGTAGAGAAACAACTTAAAATGAAAGACATAGAAAGAAGGGGAATGAAAAAACAAAAGCACCCATTTCAGCGAAGAAACCACCATGCGCTGTTTGCTTTGCAGGAAATGAAAAAAAAAACGATCGTGGCAATTGCAAACATCAATCATTGACATTATCATGATTGTTTAAACAATGTGCTTCACAAGATGAAACACGTATAGATCCAACGATTTCTCTAAAACAATTATATGATATGATGCCAAATATATCACACACTTCATTTTTCATGGAATGCAGGCTACAGTATTTTATCAACGCTTCTGAGAATTTTCACCTTCAAACCTTGGAGAAAGAAAAAACTTTTGATTAAATGATCTCCTTAGCGCACTTTATGGATCAAATATGATTAACTTAATTTGTTAAAGAGTTGCCGTATCAATAGACCAAAACACTGTCAGTTGCAGATTATCAACGATTGTGGCTTGGAAAGCTCATGAATGTGTAATCATTTCAATATTTTTTTTCAATATTTGATTCTAACAATGTAGTGGACACAATTCTGCGAGGAAATAGGGGGGGGGGCTAATCTGATTACAGTTGTGATTCAAGATTATTGTGTGAAAAGGCGCCTAGAAAATTAGAATGGACGATTAATTATTTATTTACAATTATTAAACATAAATCAAAGACAGAAAAAGAGGGATCTACTCCTGTAGACTTTCATAGATACAACTATGTAGAATAAACTAACTCTTCACCAAAACAGTGGTTTGAAAAGATTCGAACTGCGAAGTTCAACAAGATTTAAAAACAGTCCATTGCCTTTTTTGGTAGACATACTCACAAAAGATGAGTGTGTATTCTAAGAAAGGCAAATTATTAAACATAAATCAAAGACAGAAAAAGAGGGATCTACTCCTGTAGACTTTCATAGACACAATTATGTAGAATAAACTAACTCTTCACCAAAACAGTGGTTTGAAAAGATTCGAACTGCGAAGTTCAACAAGATTTAAAAACAGTCCATTGCCTTTTTTGGTAGACATACTCACAAAAGATGAGTGTGTATTCTAAGAAAGGCAATGCACTATTAAAAATATTGGGTAAAAATGCTCCATGATGGTAATTATGTATCCAACCAACATTGGGCATTTCTTTGGGCATTATTATTTATCCAGTGTGATGAAATTTAGCTCATTCTTAAGTAATTTCTGCTTATTTTTTAACCTTACTGGACAATATGCTTCCGGCATTGGGTAAAATACCGCCCAAAATTGGTTGGATACATAACTACCCTCGTGCTGGTTAAAATTTTGCCCAATATTTTTTACAGTGTGCAAATGGTCATCCCCACCCCATTATACAATTATTTTTGTCATTTAAATAAGTGTAAGTCTCCTTTCCTTCAAGTCTGCCATTATCATATTACATTCACTCATTCATCATGTTCATTGTCGTTTATGCCTTATTTAAATTGTATTAACTTTTAAATGTATAACCGTTTTTAATGCATTTTACTATGTATTTAATAATGTGCCAAAACCAACTTGTAAGCATGATTTTTTCAGCTTTTGCTATTTTTTATGTATGATTGTTAACATGTTTGATTATCAATAAAGACCATTTTTGAATTGAAATTGAATTGAATTCAACATGCTCAATTGATACAACTTCCGAAATTTTATGCCCATTGTATCACAGGTAATTGTTAAAGGTTTCCGTTCTGAGGAATCGTGAAATTACTCGACTAAATCATCAAATTGGAGAGAAAATGAAATGATTTGTGATTACTAATCACTTCCACTGTATGTAAAATTCTTTCACCTAAATCGTGCATTGGAAAGATTTGATCTGCGAAGTTCAACATGTTCAAACCTCAAACAAACGTTACGCGCAATTTTGTAGATGACAAATGCTATGACGTCAGTTTTAAGAAGATGAACAATGTGGACAATTGTGAGTAATGGTGATCAACTTCTGATAAAAATCTCATTCGTTCAACATTCATCAGTCACACCCAAAAAGATGATAGCAGACAAAGCCATATCAAGCTGTGAACGATCAACTATCGATCACTGAGAAAGATATTCGGCGTGACTTGTTCTTATAAAACGAATCACACGAAAACAATATCTTTTACAATCCACAATGCACGCTGAAAAAGACGATATAATGTAGTAAAATAACAGCACCAACCTCCTTCGAAAGAGGTATGTGTTTGGAGTGTGATAAGTAAGTGTGAAATTCCTTTGGTCTCTATATAGAGCATGTTGCAGAAAGATATGCAATTAAACTTAACTCTAAGAATTAAACCCAACTCGATTTTCAGCCAATCAGAAGCGTGCATTTCATGATTTGCGTTTGATTTACCCCGTTTCATTTGAAAACAAGCCTTTAGTGTCTTTCCGCAACGAACTACAGTAGGATAAGTTTATATGTTTCATGATTTTCTTTCTTGTTCTCAATTGAAATCTCCTTGATCTAACCAGATTGGGGCAAATGATCTTCCTGTTTGGTTAGTCGACGAATAAACCTTAATTCGTCTTCTTAAACAGTTCAGATGATTAAACAATGAAAACAATTTATGATACTCTATAGGCATATTCATCAACAAAATTCATCACAAAAAGAAAATGCTTAAAAATTTGCGAATTTCATCCCATAATTATGACCTCTTCAGATTCCTTTGCGTTTTGAAATATTCTAAACTTGTTAGGATTTTGTTTTCATAAATGTCAATTTCTTTACAACGCTGTTTACTATATAAACCTTAAAGTGGTTGTGTAACTGTTTCAAACAAGTGTTAAATATCTTAAACAACAAAGTTTGTTTTTGTTCAATTTAATCTTGAATACATTAACCATGCTTGTTTTAACTGTTAGACAACTATTGTAAGGTACATACAGTTAACATGGTTTTACTTTTACTGTGTGGAGAAGAATCGGTCGAACTTCCCTGTTTTGAAACGGTGCACAGAAGTGAAAGTTTTCGTTTATCCTGAAGATAAATGAACTGAGAGGGCGTAAAAGCGTTAAAGAAAAATGTCAACTTGACGTTGTCATGAATATTTTGACTCCGAGAATCTGGCATAAAATTAAGACAGTGACACAGAAACCATTTAAATGGTTCAAAGTGGGGCCTTTTCCGAATAAATTATATTATCATTATCAAAAATAAACATTGTCTTGTATGAAAATGCAAAACAAAGAGAGGGAAGTAGTAATGAATAAAAGCGACTTCATACAAACCGCGAGTTGGGAATTAATGAATCTTTAATTTCATTGAAATACATGTACATACATGTAAATATGCAATAACATAAAAAGAACTATTTATGATATGAACCACTTTTTTATTTCTTCACTCCCTTTTAAATCTATACGCTCCTCCTAATATTCAACAATTCATCTCCAATCGCGTTTAATTCCTTAAAAATATATATATAACATATCGGCCCATTTAGAAGAGTCAGCCAACAAAAAAAAAATTTTGTGTAACTTCCTAAGAACATTTTCGAAAAACATATTTCGAAAAGAATAATAATCAATAACCATAAGCCATTTTGCACACATTCTTCTTTCAGCAGCCATGGTATTTTTGGCCCGGGGATAAACACATTTCTAACAATACTGCAATCATAGCAGGTATTCTAACATTAATCTGAACAGAATCTCATAATAACACAGTGGTGGGTCTTTTTTGTCGAATTGTCAGTTATTTACCTTAATGGTTATTATGATTATGCCCTGCAGTTGGCATTATGTGATTCGGTAAATAGCTTGACATTGATACTCATCAAGCTCATGTTGACATACGGGTGCTGCTTTCCAACAGCGCATTAGCAATGCTTAGCTTGAACATGAATCAACATCGTCAATATAATAAGTTTGCGCTTTGTGGTTGCGTTTATTTCATGTTGTAGAATACGATATGGATTTCAACTTTTGATGATAATAACCGCAGCGAGACTTGTAGCGAATCTTTGTGTTTACATCACAGTTTCGCAGAATATATACATGTACCTTAATTTTTATTTTTCTCCTTAAAACATTGGTATTTTCTTGTATAAAAGAACAGTGTACTCATAAACCCGTATTCTGAAGTCGGGTTTAACTTAAACCCCGGTTTAAAGTTGTGGTTTAAGTATGGAAAGCCAATCGTTACATAAATCACTAACGGTAGAGATATCATACTTTCAGCTCATTTGGTTCTCAAATCATTTATAATTGTGAAGGAAGTATAAATAGATGATTGTCTTCACCATCGGCGAATCAGGAAAGAGCACAGTAAACATAAGAAACATACAACTTAATAAAAGTTCTGACACTTTTGGCTTCCCATAATTTTAGCTCAGAGTTAGACCATACTCCCTCTCACGTCGCTGGTTAAACCTGACTTCCGAATACGGGCCATTGTGTGTTCAAACTTTGTTCAGAGTGTGATCAGTGTGTTCACAGTGTCTTCACGCACACTGTAAAAACTGTGGTGTTAAAACTGACACCAATTGGTGCTATAGAGGACCACACCCTGAGGTGTTAAAATAACACCCTAGTGATTGAACATAACACCAAAGAGTGTAAATGTAACAAAAGGTGTTGTAATAACACCTATAGGTGTAAAACTAACACCACCAATTTAACACCAGTGTAAAATAACTGGTGAGGTCCTCTATGTACACCGGTTAACACCACAGTTTTTGCTGTCCAGTCATCTATGTGAACACTATATGAGCACTAACACTGTCATTACTGTACATCCAGGTATCCACAGTGTGAAATTATCATCACGTTATCGTATTTGAGTATTAGTGTGTATGAACACACACTGAACACAATGTGGACAACACACTGTGTCACACTCCAGGGCCGCGTCTTAACAAAGAGTTACGATTGATCCAATCAACGTCAAATTTATGGAAATCCATCGGTGTCATAATTTATCTTCAGAAAATTTGCACACTGTACTTTGTGAACGAAGAGAAGCACAGTGAATTGTCGAGAACACGATAAATGTATGAATATATATATATCATATCTAGAAAATAATTTGAATAAACACGTATTTTAGATGTGGGCGTTGCGGGCTTTCCATAGTTGTGGTTGATTGGATCAATCGCATCTCTTTGTAAGACGGGGCCCAGATCTATTCATGAGTGAACACTTTATGTAGATAGATAAATACATGTAGATGATAATTATGGTTTAATAAAGATAATTTCAGCCAATGGCCGAATGGTGATCAATTATACAGATATGCATAAGTTACGTTTTCATGCATGCACAATATCGTGACATCCGAAGTGAAACAAAAGCCTAATAACATGTAATTAATGTGATCTTTGGAAATATTGGGCCGGTAGAGGAAAATGGCAGTAAGCGAGGGAAAATAAAGGAAACTAAACTGGAAGTTATATAATCGTAAGGCATTAAAGGGAGATGATGTAAATAAAAGGAGAGAAAAGATGGAGGCAAAAGCAGAAGAAGGAGAGAGAAAAGGAGACCACTTTCATCAAAACTTCACTCTAACAAAAGATTGAGCAATTTTTTACCCAATATTGGGTAGAAAGGAAACAAGCATAATTTGCAGCGTATTTTTCCCTCATATTTGATAAAATGGGCAAGTTTAAAGAGTAACTTTCAACGCAACATTGCGTAAAATTTACAAAATATTTGGTATCATTTTACCCAGCAAGCATGCATGTTCCCATTTTACCCAATGTTGGTAAACTGATTTTAGAGTGTTTACCTGTACACACCATATCACATAGAGACATGTAGAGATGATAGCAGGTAAAATTGAATGAGAATCTAAAACAAACATTAGTCACATAGTTGATCGTAAAATATGCTATGGCAATATTCAACTGTGGAAATGTCAACATACATAGTTAAAAATAAATCAACTTATCATAATCGAAATAGGAATAACACGGTGTCAATTTTCCTGTATTTTTTTTCATATTTAAAGGTAAATGCTAGTTTTGGTAACGATATCAAAATGAGTTCGTACAGAATCCAATGAAATGACCACCAAAGTGTCTGTTTGTATAAATAAAACGCATGTGCCAAAGGATTCTGGAAGAAATTGTGTAAATGCTGAGAAATCAGCAAATAAGCACAGGATTCGGGTAGGGCGTCGGGCCCGACGCTCTAAGCAATAATTATACATTGTCCCACGTGCGCTTATCTGTGTTGGGGATCTTCGGTGTGAACATTTTTCAGCGTAGATTTCAAGATTTCACAAAGTTTAGTTAATGTAACTGTACCAGATCTAGATCCTCGATGATATACTGACAATTAAGCCTTGTTTTACAGACTTTCTCATGAAATCAGTGTTTACTGCAACTACTGGAATTTCTCTTTAAAGAATTAAATTTTCTTAGACCGATTCAGACGCTAGTGGGACCTGGTGATCAATACCCGGGAAAGAGTGAATCGTTGTTCTATTCCACAAACTTCGATCATCATTAAAAAGCATTTTTCATGTTGGTAGAAAAGCCAATGTATTGATGAATATGACTGAGACCAATGCAAATTAATTTTAGTTAAAGATAGACAAGGTAGATTCTTATCGTTACCAAATTGTTGGTCATGTTGGTTAAGCTGTTCCAGGATTTGGGTTGATCTCGTTTATTTCTTTTCTAGTATAGGCATACTGACTAACAGTAATTTGACCATTTCGACCGATAATTTCTAACAGTTCCGTTCTCTATCATGTAGATGGACATTAATATCAGCAGAAATGAAAATGTATCCTTTATCCAGGATTTCATATAGATATTTCGCCTGCATACGCACACACACTTCATTTCGCAATTTCTACTCTTTTCCATTCACTGAAAATATGCGACGTTACAATTTTTCTTATTTTTTCACAGACCAAAGTAATTTCTTTGGTTTCCTTGTAGTCCATTTTGGTTGCTATAATTCCAGCAATCACTTTTTTTTTCTTATTTTCAATAATTGGATTTGCATTTTGTTAATAACTTTCCTTTCATTGATTTCCATTATCAACAATTACAGTTTATTTTGTACATTTTGACATGCATATAACAAAATATATTTCAGGTATCCCTGTACAAAAAAATATATTCAAGATTGTTACATATCCGGCCGGCAATGGAGGAGGCTGCTAAAAAGCGGAGCTTGTATAGTGCAGACTCTTAATAAATATTCTTGTAGTTACATTGCAAAATAACTTTATCTTGTGCTTACAATAATGACGTGCAAATTCTGCAATCGCTCCTCTATCATAATGGTAATTTACTTTATCAAGTCATATTATGATTGTGATCAATGTAAATTTATTTCGACTATACAATAAATGCGCACAAAGTCCTGCCAAAAAAATAATGGTTGCCCCCCTCCCGTGATGCCACCTCTCCCCCCATTTCTGCGTTTCTCACCGTGCCCCTATAAATCACAGAATCAAAACACGGCTAGCAACAAAGCATTTGCTGTATTCAATGCTGTATAATCACAATTGTCTACTTCGGCAGGTATGCGATTTTATTTCAAATCAGCTCAAGCATAGCCCGAAAAATAGGCGTGTGGACAAAAAAACATTCCACTATTTTTGTGATTTTCTATGGCCGGTGTATTAACACAGTTAATGGAAGTAACTTCAATTTAGGACAGTCTCCATAAACCATTCATTTTGAAATAGATTTTTGATGATTAATTTGACAATTGTAATGGTTTCTCGAAAACGATGATACGATTCCGTATCATCGGAAGTCACAATCATTCAGCTTTTAAAAAAGAATTGATATGACTTAACTTTAATTGGGGGGGGGTTGACATTTTATACTGTTTGTAGACTCTAAAACAGAGAGTAAAAATTTACCCATTGTTGGGTAGAAAGGTAACATACATATTTGCTCGGTAATTACCCCCCCCCCCATATTGGGCAAAATGCATGTTTGAAGGGTAAATTTCAATGCGACATTGCGTAAAATTTTTAAAATATTTGGGATCTTTTTATCCCCAAAACATGCATGTTTCCATTTAACCCATATTGGGTAAACTTTAATAGCAGTAAAAAAGGTGACATTTTGTTTTATGAATATGGCATTAATATTCTGTTGCAAGAAATGATGGTGCCATTACATTTCGAGTATTCCGCACGTTTTATTTTGTTAGAAATAGCTCTGATTTGACAGTGACGTATTTGTATTCTAACCACTTACGAAACACATTGTCAAAAGTGATCACTCATTATACATGTTATACGACACCATATGAAGAGCACTTAAAATGTACTGTAATTGTTCGACTTGAAGTAATGTCATGGGGTGGTGATATATTGTATTGTATTGTGTAATTTATGAGAAAGAATACTTGATTGTTAAAAGTGCATGGTACGATTACATTACAAAAGTTCTAAGGTGTAGCCAACATGCAGTGTTTACAGGAGTGGTCTGTTAAAAGAGAGCATTAGTAAAAAACGACCGTATAGGTAAAACAGTTATACACTGACGAGATACGCCAAGTGTTACAATGAAATAGCCAGTCTATCATGTCTATTCCTACGTTTAAATCATTTATTGAAGACACATCTGTATAGGGAAGGATTTACGTCGATCAGCATTTTGATTTTGGTTAATAAGCAAAATGAGATTCAAATCGCAGTAGAGACATGTGGATGCTGTCTCGTAGCCTAGCATGGACGCTTGACAACACTATTTATATAGCGCTTCACTATACATTTGCGTTATTGCAATGCATTTTATTTAGAACTCGTATTCAAATTTCCTAGTTAGGGTAACATTTCATTTGTTATTCGATTTTCTTAATGAATAGTGAAAGCTAATGAAAGCTACGTAATGTCCATATAATCTGATTTGAAGGTATAATGTGCAATTAATATCTTATAATTATACGTTTCGTATTATACAAGCCTGGCATGCCGAACCAAGATCTAGTGTGGCTATTTTTTTCTTTGTTATGGTGTTCTTCTTTTTGTCCAGCTTTGATAGTATAAGACCTGGAAAGGAGTAAGTGTGGATTGATGAAAGAAAGAACGTACAGGACATCGACAGCAATTATTGTATTGTGGGAGGTCCCTTAAAAAGCTCTTTCAAGAACAAACCATATCGATTGGGTAGTGCGTTAAGTTCACGTGGTGAAGGGGGGTAACAAACTCTGGTATATGGGACAACAAAGGGTGCATCAATGCCCCCCTTTCAGGAGTAGACTCTTGAAGACCTGTTAACGACGTTAACAACGCTTTCTCAGAAGCTTAAGAGGGGGTGAATGGGGGTTTCAGTGATTCTATAAAAAGAAAACATATAATGGGTGGCTGCTTTCTGAAGTGTCATGCCTGAAAGGACTCTTTTTCGCCTCGATGGCATTTACACCGTCCTCGCCGCACTCTCTATGAATCCGCCTTGGAAGTGTAAACTTCTCTCACGTAAAACGATTTTCACTATGTGAAATTCAACCTAAGTAAGTAAATTACTGGTATGCATTCTCCTGAAGACATTCTTCCCCGCCTCCCTTTCTAACATACCTCCCCCTTTTTCACATTAAAAAAACCCTTTTACCCTCCCCTGGGTCCAAGTTAAAACAACGCCCCATATTCTCTCCCATAGGCTGGTCAAACATAAGCAACCACTTCATGCACTTAGTAGTTATTTAGAGAACATCTTATGTTATCACAAAGGCTTGTTTTGAGCAGTATGTTGTTTTCCTCAGAAAAGAATGTACATAGGCTATACATATCAAAAATACACTGCAGCAGTATCATGGACCTACTGTAGTACACTATGGATCAAACCATCACCCTGCCGAGTCTGTACAACATTTACATCAAAATTTTAGTATATTTTAAAATGGCATCACTCTGCCGAGTCTGGACAACATTTACACCATTTTTAAAAAGTATATTTTAGTATATTTTTAAATGGCACTGTACAAACTCCACACCAGACCTGCCAAATATAGTAAGACAATACACCAGTTGGTGGACTGTACTTTTTTAGAAGAAGAAGAAGAAAAATTCCAATATCTTAAATCTTTTGAAAGTTTGAAAATTAGAGTGATATGACATGACAGATTCGACTCCTGTTAAAGTAAGATAAGTGGCGCTTTAAAAGACAGAAATGTAAATCCAAGCCCCATTTGCCTTCTTTGGGCTCATAGGTTGCCGAAAGTCAGTTTGTGAAAAGGATGAAAAATTGGTATCACTTACCGAGACAGTAAAATGTTCCTCAAGAATTATTAACTATAAATCACAAAAGTTCAAAGCAAGTGTCATCATTGTAGGTCCGTCACGCACTGTCCTCATTAATAAAACATCCATGCGCAGGAATTCCTTTGAAATCACCAAACTTCGTCAACATCAAATGGAAGCACAATGCTGGCACAATGCATTATTTTGTCTAGTGGTATTGGTAGTCATGCAAATGAAATCATAGCAATAATCGTTTTGATCTGCCCGTGAATATCAGTTGAGTTGCAAAAAGCGAGTGGAGTAATTGTACAATAATAAGATGTGATCAAAATGATCCCGAACAGAGCATGTAAACCCATGTAAACCAGTTATTGCTATCCGCCCCCCCCGCATTCGAAGTCCACTCGGGATCGGTCCCACCAACGTTATGAGCAGCAGTCCAACCGTGAAGGATACAAATACACCAGACACTTTAAGCAGTGATCGGTACCGAATAATTTTTGTTGATGTGACTGACTTGGTGTTGTGAGGAAAATCGATTTCCTAAAACACCCACACTCTAAATATTTTCGTTGACAGTTTGTTGTGTTTCCAAATTGTCCGTGTAAGCTGTTACATCCAGAAATATGTTGAACTTTTAACACGTCCTCCGCAAAAGTCATGTGTATGTACTACGTCCTCACTGCACGGGCGATTTCGGTGTTTTGTGAGAGAGGGGCAGGGAGGCGGAGAAGGGGGGGATAAGATGGTGGTCACGTTACAATGATCAAAGAGTATAACAATCGGCTTTGATTTCTCCAGTCCAGTACATAAATATGGAATGATTAGTCTGGTATGGTGTATAAATGTAATTATCATCATAATTACAAGGGGGTGGGCATATTGGGGTGGTCGCCCATCTAAATCTGCCCCCAGAATATTTTCAACATGTTTGCCTAGAATACCTTCGAGCAGCTTCCTTCCTTAAATGTATCGCATTCCGCTTGGTTAAAAATTGCTCACTTCGTGGAGTCATTCACCAAAATTACTCATGTGGACCACCAAAATAGGAAAGTAAATATGGATCTGAGATCATATGAGATACGAGGAAGGACATTATGACTTGGTCCTGTGGTTTCCAGGCTTCCCCATAAAACACGTGACGTATAGGATCATGGGTTCGAATCACGATCGTCCAATGGGAGACATTCTCATACAATAGTTTCAGCCCACTTTTTAAACACTTCTATTTTTATTCTTTGTTTAAAATGGGACAGTAAATATGGATTTGGGATCACATAAGAAATATGAAGAAAGACATTATGACTTGTACCTGTGGTTTCCGGGCTTCCCTATATAACACGTGACGTATAAAGGATCTTGGGTCGAATCACGATCGTCCTTACAAAGTAAAGTCAATCTTCTTTAATAGTTTCAGCCTACTTTAAAATAATATTTTTTTAATTTTTTTGTTGATATTTACTGCAGGATGTTTATTTAATTTCCTTTGGTGGATTTCTTTTCAATGCAGAAAATGTATCGTTTGACACTTTTGAATGTTTAAGTAAGAAATGGATATTCATTGCATAAATTGTTTTTATTATGCTGGAAGCGTTGAATATAAAGTACTATTTTTGTTATTCAATTTACAAGGCATATGATTAGAAAACATTGGATTGGATTGACTTTAATAAGAGCCAGAAAAAAAGAAGGAGATGAATTATGCCGAAGAATGTTAAGTAGAGTCGTTTCCGACACCGCGTCTCCATCCACAAATGATTGTGTCAAGTGATGTTAATATTTAATACGATAAATGATCATTATTCGTATTTACTTAGTTTGAAGTGAGTTAACATGGACTTTGAAAAAGGACGGAGAAATATTTGATTCATCTCAGTTAGGCCATTACTGTTGTTTTTAATTTTTGTTAATTACTGTTTAAAGGTCAAGTCCACCACAGAAAAATATTGATTTGAATCAATAGAGAAAAATCAGACAAGCACAATGCTGAAAATTTCATCAAAATCGGATGTAAAATAAGAAAGTTATGACATTTTTAAAGTTTCGCTTATTTTCAACAAAAAAGTTGCATGAACGAGCCAGTTACATCCAAATGAGAGAGTCGATGATGTCACTCACTCACTATTTCTTTTGTTTTTTATTGTTTGAATTATACAATATTTCAATTTTTATGAATTTGACGATTAGGACCTCATTGCCTGAAGCACAAAATGTTAAAATAGTGGAATTCCACGTGTTCAGGGAGAAATGAAACTTCATTTCACATGACAATGACGAGAAAATACAAATATTTCATATAATAAAATACAAAAGAAATAGTGAGTGAGTGATGTCATCAACTCTCTCATTTGGATGTAACTGGCTCGTTCATATAACTATTTTGTTGAAAATAAGCGAAACTTTAAAATGCCATAACTTTCTTATTTTACATCCGATTTTGATGAAATTTTCAGTGTTATGCTTGTTGAATTTTTCTCTTTTTAATTCAGTCAAGTTTTTGTTGGGGTGGACTTGTCCTTTAATTAAATGAAGCTAGATGCAGTGTGTGAACCCGGTATTAATCATTTCTTTTACATTTTCAGTAAATATATCAATAATAATACTAATAAAAAGTTGACTCAGTTATCAGAAATATAAACCATACTTATCTTTGTTCTGAGTTATTATTTCATAAATGAAAATAATGCTAATATCCAGATAACATGTATCGCAGGTATAAATAACGCAGTATCAATATATTCAATTTCATTGTGAAACTTTCAACTTGTCGTATTTCCAGAAATCAAAAGATTTAGAAGTGATTTGGTGAATTCTTCACAATTTTATCTGCAAATTTGATTGGTTTCTGTGTTGTTCATAGAACCCTATATGAGATCGAGATGCTGATATTCTTAAATATCTTTACGTGTACAAACTTTTTGAAAATTGGGGTGTATACAGATGACTACACCCATTCTTTTTGCCTTCTTCCTTCTTAATTCTTTTTGTTTTTCTGTGACCACCTCCATCTCTCCCTCTCTCTCTCTTTCTATCCCCTTGTCTTTTGCTGTCTCTCTCTTTCTCTCTCCTTCCCTTTTCCACCTCCCTCCCACCCCTGTATGCATGCCATCATCCAAAAACAGAGCACCGATTCCTTGACTAACCATGCTAACATCTTCACGAGATAATCACATTATATCTGTAAATCATTGATCTCGGCCGCCATCTTTATTATGGCACTTACACGTCAAGGTCCCCACACAATCACAAGTTAAAATTAATTATTCCTAATCCCGTTACTAAGACCATCTTTGTGAGTCAACTAATAAGTACTATAAATTATTTTATTGGCACCAAGGCAAGGGTTGACACCCGACAAAAATGAAGGATATTTGCCGCTCCCATTCAAACGACATGCCTTTTTGATGATCAGTTGATGCGCTGCGAAATAGATTTCTCATGGATGGTTTCAGAAGTTATATTAATCAATCGCATTATACTGAATATATTTGGTTTATTTTCTAACAAGGTTGAAGCAAATCAACAAGCTGAATTCACTTAACGATTAAGTTACCATGTTACCAATAGTCAAGAAAATAAGGTCACAAGAAAGCACACGAACGGGACTGGGGAGTATAAGCTAAACGATGGACGATGTGTGGTTGAAGAATTTGTGTCATATTATATTCAGTTCAAAGACAGAAAAATCATAATTAATGAACATCAAAAATGCAAATTTCAGTACTTATTGTTAGATTTTGTCCATAATAATGCATGAATTGAAGAGTTTATACTCTTTTTGAAAGGCTAACATAATCAAAACCTTGGTTGATATCCTCTAAGCATAACATGTGAAGATCGAGTTTATGTTAGAAGATGTAGAAAACGCGTATGTTACAATGCGCCAAACTTCTGATTCAGTTTTACCCCTCCTCATTTTTTAGGAGGGGGGGGGATGTCGGTTACGTATAACATGCATACCTTTAGCATTCATTATTTTGATAAATCTTTGAAATTTCGGCCTACAGGCCTATGACAAAAGTGCCTTGGTGCCAATAATTTATTAACTTAGCTTTCGTTTTCATTTCCATTGTATTTCTACTTCGATTCCTAATACCAGATTACATTCGAAGCGTATTATGGAATTCATATAGGCGATATTATTACATATAGACTTGCATAAAATACATGTGTAAAAGTGCACATGATCCGGTGACTTTATCCAGTCAGTATCCGTTAAGCCACTATTGGTTAGATGCGGAAATGTTGGGATTCGATGAATGTTGCTTCAGAAAGCAATTGAGGAACATTGGTAAGACATGGGAGTGTGCTTAAAAAGGGAGCAAACAAAAGCGATAATGACGCAACATATTTTGATAACATTCTACGCGATGCCAACAAAAGTAGGAAATGTATGTATTTACTTCATTTCATTAAAAGATAAACTAGAGAATTACAGTATATAGAAGGAGATGAAATGTATAACACTTAACATGCATAATGGAGATGTGCCGTTTGTGGAGCTTTCTACTATTTCTTAAAATTATTCGTCATGTAGATTTATTTTTGATTTTTTTATTGGCAAAATGCTTGCTATATTATATGACTTACTAAACATGTTTTGATAATCAGAATCCACAAGAAAAAAATGTTCATTTGCCAATTTAGGGGAAGTGGCTCTGTCTTTATAAGTATTCGATTGTTAAAGTTCCTCTTAAAGTGTTAGAATTTAATGTGTTGATAGCAACACTTGAAGTGTTGAAAATAATCTGTATGGCTTGCGATCGTATTGATTCTTCTTCTCCATTATGCCACAATTCTATATTCATAACAGAGAAAAAAAGGTGATCAGAAACAACAAATTCATATTTACTGAGTCCAAGAAGACAATGCTCGTGGTTAACAGACTAATACAACATCACACCGGTTTTCCTTACTAAGAATTCAACTTTAAACGAATCTAACATGACAATATTTTGTCATGAGCCAGATATCTACTTCCTAATCCAAAGATCATGTGCGAAATTTAAACTTTCACCCACTTTACGTCACGTGACATACGCGTAGCTCCAGCAACGGAAGATGCGAAGATGGGTAAAAGGTGATACGATGGGGTGTAAGTTTACCCCGATCGTGTCGAGAGAGGGGTGCAGGTCACCGGGGGATTGACCCCTTCCGAGTCAGACCAAGCTCCTTCCGAAACATGTGAAATCAATGAACTAATATTATGTATGCCTACCAAACTACTTAAATACCACCACACAATACCAACACTTATACATTCGGTGATATTTCCATTAGGTGGTTTATAGATCCAATATTTGCCTAGCAAATACACGTTTGGTACGCGTAACTCTGAGAAAGATAAGCACGGGGCTTTGATTTGCATATAAAGGTATTTATTATACATTCGCACTTATTATGCGACTTTGGCATTCCATCGCTCTGTTTAACAATAAAGGCCATTTTTTTTCTGGAAAAAAAAAATCTGTGCGTACACCACAATGCTTAAATTTTTGGTATATCGGAATCTCTACAAAGCCAGGTCACACAATGATAGTTTTTTTATTCCTGTATTCATCGAGTACTGTTGTGGGGATCTAGTCCTATTGTAATGCTAAGAATAAGTCCCAAACAAGATTATAAAGGGTGCAAATCCCGTGGCGCGGGTGAAAGATGGTGTCAGTCGTAACGAAAAACCTCCTTTGCACCGCTGAGCTGTAACATTATCGGCCAGGCATGGGCCAGTAATCGAAAAGAAAATATGAACTTCTCCCCTTTCAGAGCATAGTTTGAACTCAAATCCATAAGTCTTTCCTATAGCATACATGTTTATGAAGAGATGTATATGCCAGGGTTCGGTAAAAATGGCGCGCTCCGTAAATTTTGACACCAATGCGACAAGGAAGACACGGCGAGCGTCGTATATCACCGGGGAATCGGTGATGTAATATAGGCCTACATCAGAAGAAACTTTTAATGCAGTCGTATAAATTATCTTGAGCGATCAGACATTTAAGACGTTGAACACATGTGTATCGATTCTATAGTGTTTTAAACTTTTTGAGAACCTATAATAGATCCATGCTATAATGTTTGCAGTGATTATGTCATACAATTCCCAGCCTTGCATGCAATAATGTTCTTTTTATTATCAATTGTATAAATGCAGATATAATACAATGGACCATAAAAAGAACATTGTTAAAACGACTGGCATTAATGTTTGGGCAGAGTGTCCCTCGAAAATAAACAGAAGTGACAAGCTCGTAGATTATGCAGGGCCTATAGAAATAAAGTTTTTAACAAGTGTCACTTCATTTTTAACGACTTGAAATGTATGTGCATGTGTGCAAAGGGAGGAGGGGGGGGGGGTTATTCGTTTATTCGTCTCCAAAGAATCAACACTAATAATGAATTCATGAAAGATTTGGAATATTACCAAAACGTATCGGATGGCTTGCATAACAATGTAACAAAATGCGAATCCCTTTGTGTGGCCATTCCCAAGTAGTTTAAAGAAAAAAATCAATTTACAAAAAAATTGTAATAAAATATATATTTTCATAAGCCAATAGCAATATCAGTTATTTCTTTTGAGTAAGATAATTTCTGGCCAAAATCGTAGCCAGAAATTATCCCTTTAAGCGGTTCGTATTTAAGTCATCCCTATTTGATAACTTGAACGCATCCTTTTATTTTTCCTTTTCACTGTAATGATTAGTTAACATGTATTTTATTTTACCCCAATGCATTATGGAACATGTATACATATTTAGTGAAGAGCTGCACTACATTGTTATCTTTGAACTATTTATACTGTTTATGCTGTTTTTAAAAGAGCCTTTTTAATTGTGAAATAAAGATGAAATTGAATTGAATGGATTACGCTTGGAAATTTATTTACCGAAATTAAAAATCAACATGAAAGGGGGCGGGCATCATCCATGTCTTCCTTCTCTTATATCTTCTATACAGACGTACATTTATAATTATGTCAAAAAAAGGCGAAATAATGAAAACGAAAGTTTGAGTTTAGTTTACCTTAAGGCTCTGAGTACACTCCCACTATTTATTGGAATGTGCAGTTATTACAAAATCTGCCAGAAAGATCATATGGTCCGCTAAACATGAATTTTGATTATATTATTTGGCGAAATGACACTGGTAGACCAATAATGCATTAATGTCGAATTCATATACAGATCATGCTCTGAATCATGATCATGTTGGGGAAGTTTACCCATAACGATACTAGTGAACTTGCTTCTCTATTATGATATAGTGTAATACAGATGGAGGGAGGGGGGGGGGAGGCGCTTTGGGTTTTTGCCCGAAGGTTCCACGACCGAGTATAACAACAAGAAAAAAGAAGAAAATGGACAAAAAAAATGAATGAAAGTAGAACGATGTAATATAATTTTCTGGATACTGTGTTGAAATCTGTCATATCAAATTTTTACATTCAAATTACTAATTTTTATCTCGCTTGATTCACTCTCTAATGACTGTTTAGACATCTTCCCCTGTATCTGTATGTCATTTCCCGCCCCCTCAACGTTTGTTTTGAGTTATTATGCTACTGATTATAGGCCCATAAGTACTACACACATTAGGTGAGAAGGAGTTGAATGCTATAAAGGAAAGGGCATTTTTTCCTGAACTAAAAACGGGCAACATTCCGGAATGTTATAAAGTAATTTATGATCCATTTCTGGTATGCAAACAAAAAAATGTATGATCTATTAGGAGGAATGTCAAAATAATTCATTCTAATAAAACAACTGAATTTATTATAATCATGATTAGATATATTTGTCATTTTCGTTATAATTTTATCTCATTTGCTATTCGCAAATTTATGTTTTTTATTGTTTTGATTAATTATGATTGTTGTTATTACATATCTATTTTGCTGGTGGTATGGAAGACACAGAACAGGTGATCAATGCCATATGCATGATGTAGTGCATACCTTCACCAAACGTGAAGACAGAGGCCATGAAACCCATTAGCTACTGACATTTATCGGAATGGGGGCCCGTCCTAATCAAAGTGGAAGGGGTTGCAAAAAGCGTTAGGGAGTGTATGGGAGAGAGAAGGAGAGAGAGAGAGAGGGGAGGGGGAGAGTGTGTGTTTGTGTGTGTGAAGGAGAGAGAGAGGGGGAGGGGGGGGGGTGGTGTGAGAAGGAGAGAGACATGGGGGGGACAGAGAGGGGCGGGGTGAAAAAACTCGAACACGAAACGAGTGGAGGGGTGGTGTATAGCGGCACATATCCAAATGGAAAATCAATTTTGAACATCGAATCACTGCGGCCACGCCAGGCAGCGAGTGTAATGATGTTTTTTACATCTGTTTGTAAACAAATCGAATAAGCACTTTCGAAATCTCACATTTTGTCAAAAAGCACAACACCATCTACAACCTAAAAAGAAATATTTGGCATCAAATAGGTCTACACTTAAGAGATAAAATATAAGACTGAATTAAAAAAAAGTCTGGACCATCATTATTATTTTTTGTCATAATATACCTCCCTGATTACAATAAAAAGTCGACATCACTATTATCACCACCACCACCATCGTCATCCGAGTCATCATGCATCATCACCACCGGCATCATCTTATTAACAAAAGAATGAAGAAAATAAAATGAACCAACAGCATATATAAGAATTGAAAATGAGAATCAAGTAATAGAAGAAATAAAGATGAAGTATAATGAAGAAAAGAAGAGACGAAGAAAAAAAAGCAGGAGAAACCTAACATCAACAACAACAACAACAACAAAACATGAAGAGAGGTTATGAACCCATTGTCAACTCGTCATCAAGAACAGACGACTCGGCCTCGAACAGAAACTCTACACATAAGTTGACGAAGAAATCATACTCCATTACTGGATTAAAGTAACTTACCTCACTGTTATGCAGTTAAATCCAATAAAATACAAGCACTGACATGATATAAAATCCCATATCACCTGCACTTCCAATGCATGTACACACAAACCAAACTCATCTATTGAAATAAAACTGTGTTGTGTGTACTCTGCAGACCCGAGTCAAAAAGCAAATGCTCGCGACGGATTTTGCGCTTGATAAATACATACCAAATCTGAACTGCGGGAGCGTTAAATACGCCATAAAAACATAGGGCTTTCAAAGCTCAGTTGTCTTGCAGACCTCTTTACAAGATAACCGGCCAAGCAAGGAGAGTGCATGATTGAGCTTTAGCCGTTTTTGTGATTGAAAAAAATGTTTATTTCTTGGGAATGGGGACAGAGATAGAGGAACAATTGTAAATGGCAACTTGAATGATAAAAAAGAAAAGTGATTTTGGTAGGGCGGTGGTGTATAAAAGTGGTGTGGCGTGGACCTTTTTGCTGTGGGCCTAGGATATAGAAAGCATTGTGTAATATACAGAGAGAGAGCGAGAGAGCATAAAGGAATCGTTTTGTATCACTTTATTGTTTTTAACTTCAATTCAAATGGTATATACATTATTAAATAAGATATAACAAGTCTGGAAGACGACAGTCATTATAACTATTATGTTCCATTCATTTGAATCCCATAGCATATGTCACTAATATCTTTAAAATACAATTTACGCTTTTTTGTTTGGCATTTTTTTCAAAGTGCAGGTCGGAAAAATGTGCCCTTCTCAACGTTAAATTATTTAACTATTTTTGTCAAATCTATTATTTCCATATCCCAAATTCGTTTAATGGCTTGAAATCAAATATAAGTAAGGATAGATTTGAATGTTGAAAAAAATGGTTCTTATAACGTAAGTGATTCATGATTCATACCACCTTACCGTATCAGTTATCAGATATAATAATGATAATGATAAGATAAGAACGCCAAAAACTGAACAGACATGTAACAAAGAAATATAAAGAGGGGAGTGGTAGAGTCCATGATAAAAATATTGTTGTGCAAGGATGTCTGTTTTTCAGTTTTGGCGACAAAAGTTGGAGGATATTATATGCAGATTACGATATTCGTAGGGAGGAAATTAAAACAAATCACTAAATGGCTCTAATGGGCTCCGTAACACAAAGGTTTGCGATGGATTGCAAATATGAAAGAAGCGCACTGATTGGTCCCTGGTCAGTATTTTAAACCAAATACGCATGTAACATTGATATTGATTGGTCAGTTCATTTAGCGATTGATCGCTAATCTTTGTGTTACGGAGCCCAGGTGGTTGTTTCATAAATCTGTTAGTAAGTGAAGACCGACTTTAAGAACGACTGGTGATCCCGTCTTGTGAATGGTATATTCATTGGCTATGGTTTAGCGCGTAAGAATGGATCGTCAGTCGTTCTAAAGCTTTAAGAAACGGAACACTGGCTGGCATACATTCGACTATAACTTCATCAACCACATAAAAATGTGAGAGTAACACAAATTTCTTCTACAATATTCAAATTGAAAATTATATGACCTTGCTTTTAAGCAAATTAAAAGAAATGTACCATCGTCCAATTCGAAGGGGGAAGGGGGCAGTCTTGATGGGCAAAAATGCCCAACTTTTAACCAACCCTGGGCAAATCCACACAGCCATTGGTTAAAATCTGCCCGAATTGGGTAATGAATTTGCTCAATTGGATAATAATTACCCAGAATATATAAACATAGTTTTACCAACACACATTACCCAACACAGAGGAAAGTATGTTTCCCAACATGTTAAGCGTGGGTAGGGGGCAATTCGGGGAAGGGAGTCTATACAACTCTGATGACATTCACTATCCTACAGCAAAAAAAAGAAGTTATTGTTGTATCACTGCGCGATCACAATAATGAGATTGCCCCGCTTGTCAACAGGTTTTATTCCTTTATAAATTATAAAAGCATAATTGCGGTTACATAGTTCAAAAGGAAACTGACGTGCTCACCGTTTCTACTTGGTCTGCGTTGCGTGCAACCAGATAAAATTCCATCAAAATTGCCCAGTCACACGTGTACAACCGGATCCTAACCGATCAAAGCTAGTACGTTATTTACAATGGCATAATATCGGTCGTTTTGGATCAGTTTCGTTGGATGGACTGTACCATCAGGACGCCGATATTCACCAAAATAATTATAATCATGTTGATTACATCGCAAGATCGGATTGATATCTCATGGGAGAAAAATAATTTTGTTTCAAACAAAGAAGGTACTTCTATTGTTTCAAGCGGTTAAGAAAAGGTGTTTATCGCATTCTCGAAATGTTTTTACACATCCCTATCATCAGTTAGGTATGTATGAATGTTTGGGTCGAAAAGACATGGCCGTTCAGTTTTCATAAATTATTCGTTAGTTATACCTACTTATTTATGGACACGTACGGATGCTTCTGAAAGCACTCGAACTTCTTGTATGGAAATTATTGTTATTTTCCTGCTGCTACAGACCTTGAAAATTACAGAGACTATACCTTTTTCCGGTCTACTAAGGCCCAGACATGATGTATTTGTGATAATATCTATAATTATGTTAGTATAGAGAAGCAGAAGAGTGGTTGGTAGATGTATGTGTTCTCTGTATGACTTGAAAAACTTGGCACAGCGTTACAATGTATGCGGACTTCACATTTTAAGAGCAAGCCGTACCTCTTTGAGCATTTTAAAATCCTATGCTACTTCTCCCTTGACCTACATATTATGAACCATGTAAAATCAGGGATGGTTGTCTTTTTGTTAATACACACAATTAAGAATAAGAAAATTTTGAATAGAGATCTTGCTAACTAAGAACTTCGGTCAGCCCTTTCCAGTAGATTTCAAATGAGTTTATGAACAAGGGTGTTCACGTCATACATAGTACAACGGATGAATTGTTTTACAAAACATATCAACAACTTATTTTGGTCATTTAATATAAAAATGTGGCAAAAAGATATGCACAAAATGATAGAAAACAACTGAAACCTAGTCATTGCTTCAAGAGCTACTGATCACATGGATGCGGCAACATTGCAGAACTTCAAAAGTATAGTTTTATTCACTTATTATAATCGGTTGTCGTAACAAGATTCGAAGAAACTAACGGAATAGTAAGAGAGATAGCAACAGAGAGAGAGTGGGAGTTGACATGCTGGCGCCCTTCAAATTGTGCAAATAATTCGCACCGGGTTCTTGCCCGTGGTGTCTGCATTTTGCGTGTTTTGACAACTCTCATCTTGATCTTCTTATAAAAAACACACAATTTTTTTTATTAGTTAGTCCATGACGTGCCTCGCCTTTGATTTATTTTTAACCCGACTTCAGAAAACCCAGAAGAACACTCTCTCTCTACGTTATAATACATGTATATCACTACCCTGACCTTCTTCCAAAAATGGAATAAAATATTCATATTTTGAATGAGAGAATGAGTAAACAATCGCACCGTGCCACTGCTCCACTTGTGATTTAGTTTCCACTTTCCCCGCAATTACTTAGAAGATCGTTTTCGAACCCTGTAGGCGTAATAGAAGGGAAAACAGAATAATTGAATCATTTCCATCGCATCGACAAAACTTGCTTTCTAAAGTCCGGTATTCGCGTTATCTTGAACAACACGCAGGGTAAAAACATTGATAACTATAATTATAATGTTTGGCTAAAAATAAAACTGAAACTTCAACCGAAGCAATGATATAATCGTATGCATATTGTTTGAAAGGATGTATGCATATAACCGACAGTGCTGGGGGTAGGGGATGGGAAGGGATTGCTGAAGTACTTTACTTGGGTACCTAGCAAGACACTCCCCAGTTGCATTAAAAATATTGGATCCGTCTCACCGTCTCTCTACAATTGATTTGATCTTATAATTTTTCCAATACATTTAGCTTCACTCATTAAATCAATGTATAACATATGATTTGTATAGCGCACGCAAACAACCTGTAAGGTGCTCAAGGCGCTGCTATATTACATGATTACGATTATTCTTTTGAATTTATTTTGTTTAATAAAAAAAGAAATCAACAGATTAACGTACCGGGCTTTCCAGAATAGTCTAAACATTTTTTTTTAATGATAATCCACATTCTTCGCGGGTTCCATGACATCTGCTCCGGCAACGATTGCTCCGATGGAAAATATGCACATTAACCCAGACATCGAACCTAATCTCTAAAACTAAAAAAACTCTAAACCTAATCTTTACATTGTTCTGTAACAAAATAAAAAATCTCTATTACAATCCTAATTCTAACACTGTGTCCTTCGAGACATCATGACCAGGGGCCTGTTGCAGAAAGAGTTGCGTTTAAACGCAAGTCAAAAAATCAATCGCAAGTCCCAAATGCGCGCTGTTGATTGGTTGAAAATCAAGTTGCGCATGATTTTTAGAGTTGCGATTGATTGCAACTCTTTCTGCAACGGTCCCCAGAGCAAATTTCGCAGGAGCAAATGTCGTGTGACCCTTGACAGACCAACAGTGGATCTGTAGAGATTGGTCTTGACCGATGTCAACTCTTCCCTTGACCAGACGTACAGGTCAGGCAAGCGTGTCAAACACGTTTTCAGATCTGACACCTTCCTTGATTTTGTTTGGCTTAAAGCACAGTACCAAAGGTAAGGTAATAAAACATGATCTGTCGGATAAAATCATTTCATGAAACGCTCCTGGGAAACGCTTTCCAGCTCAGATTAAGCACACACACATACACACACCCTCACACCAACCCACACACACTCCACAAAAATACAACCGCATTATCAGATTAAGGCCGGAAAGACCAAGAATCTATTCATTCGATGTTCAGTCGCTTTCGCAGGATGAGTGAGATATGATTTATGTCAATACCACTTGCTTGGATTTAAGTAAGCGAAGATTTACCATTAAAAAAAAAATATGACGGAAGAGACACATGGTTCGGTGATGAGAAAACACTCGAGAAAGTGATGTACACGTTCAAAATTTTCGACGACCACCATCTCCAAGTATGTTAAGTCAACAGGCCTATAGATCTGACGTTCGCAAACTCTTACCACGTGACCCTACTAACACAAGGTCGTTGTTTAGATGGTCAATTATACTTGAACTTATGCATGCATGCATCCAAAGAAAATTAAGTTACGTATGTCCCGTCACGGAGAATCAACATGGAAAAATGATATGGTATACGTAGAATGAATACACATGGAGAAAAAAGTCTTACTAATACGGCAATGGCCATCCTTTGCAACAAAAGTTTCTCCAGGAGAATCTTCTGTTGCAAAGGATGCCAATGCCATATTCGTAAGTCCCAGCTAAGTCTGACAGCCATGATAGTGACCTCATCTGCTGCGCTTCCACAAAAGGATGAGGAAGATGAAATGAGCCTTCGAAAGATTCCAACGTTTGTGATACCGTCATATTTTCCTTTTACGTTAATATCTAAAATTGGTTATTGACGCTTGTTAATTCGTGGATGCTGACTGGATCAAACAATGAATTTCATTTTTGGGGTGGAGATAATTAACGAAGTTACGTCAATTGCTGCCGTGGCAAGACCCGATGGGTGACTGTAGCTTTAAAACCTTGTATTTATAGTTTTGAAACATTCTCTTTTCTAGTGTATGCAAGATCCCGATATCATCACGGAAAAGGGAGCCATCGGAATGTGAAAAAATCAATACAAACGACGACAAAAGCATTAACTCATATCTAACGGTGTTACAGCACCCCTGATTATAATGGCATAAAGAGGAGGTCGCATAACTATGAAATAAGACCAGGTGCAAAAGAATCATTAGATTTGACCCATTACGTCATCGACAGTTTGTATCATCTTAATAGTCTGCTGATTGGAGAGACTCAGTATTCTTGTAAGCTTAAATGAAACATATTGCTTGTT
The DNA here is from genome assembly GCF_018143015.1 of Lytechinus variegatus. Classification (NCBI taxonomy): domain Eukaryota; kingdom Metazoa; phylum Echinodermata; class Echinoidea; order Temnopleuroida; family Toxopneustidae; genus Lytechinus; species Lytechinus variegatus. Next base: position 22,309,237 of record NC_054753.1, on the reverse strand, counting down.
TCGTTTTAGTATAGAATTCCATAAATCAATATGGATAATACAACAGGAACGGACGACGATCCACCCCTCCGATATGTAACTCTTCTTGTTGTCATGATACTGACCGATATCACCATTCTTTTCGGTAACGGCCTGGCAATTTGGGCAGTCTACAAGAACCCTATCTTGCAGACGCCCACCAACTTCATCTTTGCAAGCCTAGCAGCAACTGACTTGCTCTCAGGGTTAGTGTCCATTCCACTCGAGTTGTACAACCGTCGGGTAGGCGCCAGCTGTTCCTTCCTGTTCACCACTGTCCTGTCTTTGCTCTCCTACAACCTAGGACTAATCGCTGGTCTCCACTTCATCGCTGTCACCACCGATCGTTACATAGCAGTCACCCGACCCCTTCGGTACTCTGCACTGATCACCACCCAAAGAGTTGTCACCTTTATAGGACTTTCATGGGCGACTGCTGTCGGCATCATTGGGATTCTCTTTTGTGTGTTCGCTGCCGCGTCGGTAGAAACCACATCTATAAGGTGCAGTGGACAGCACTACACGGACCACACGCAGCAAAGCATTCTGTACTTTGTGGCCGTTGTGGTTGTGTTGTTCTGCATCACTCTCCTAGCCTTGAACCTGAGAATCCTTCAGATCGCCATTCAGCAATCACGCCGCATCGCCGATGTCCAAATTCTCTTCGGACCAAGAGATGGCACGCCTGGCAAGGTCAAGGCGGTCAAGACTACGCTGGTCATCGTCGGTGTCTTCTGTATCTGTTGGTTACCTTCAAGTTTCACGCATTTCCTCGTGGTCAATTTAGATTTGCCAAAGCTGGCCTATATGATAATTCTTGACGCATCTTTCGTTATGATATCTTTCTCATCTGCAATCAATCCGTTCGTCTATTGCTTCCGAGATAGATCTTTCCGCTCTGCTTTTCTGGAAAGATTCTGGACGTTGGTGACAGTTTGCCAAGGAAAGTTAGAATAAAGAGTAATGTCATGCCGGAGGCAGATTGTTACATTATTGTAGAACGCTTTGGGACTTCTTATAAAGTAAGTATGAGCACAATAGGAAGGTAAAAGGACATTTGAGATTCATACAAATGCCTATGCATGCATTCCACACTCTTCAAAAGAATTGGTCAAAGTAATCAATTAGCTTGTGAATATGCGATTTTTTTAACGATCCGTTGTATATGTAGAAATTAAGCAAGTTTAATTACGACAGCATAACAACACCAGGAGTCGTTCATACGAATGCCGTGTAGTAGAAGCCCTTTATGAAAAATATCCGATCATCATTATAATTGAAGGCTTCTAGAATTGTCTCCCGGACTCTATGAAACCTTGCGTGGTTCTTACGATGTAATTACGCTGTTCATACGACTGCCTTACGAAGAAGTGGTTTCACATGACGTTTGAAAAATATTGGGCAAGACCATCGACCAAGCTGCGAACTTACAAACGGTCTACGAGCGGTTTGCTAATGCTGTTTTCGTATACGGCCTGCTTGAGAAGATCTTACAGAAATGTCTGGAGTAGAATTTGCGACCGAGCATTATAGCCCTTCTACGACTCACCACTTAAATCAAGAGCTAATTTTTCCTCTTGCAACTAATGCTGTAATCATGGTTGCAAACATTTAGGTACAGACATGAATTACCTGGGATTTTTAAGCCAATAAATTCTTCAGGATTTCTTCTTTACACATTTACACGCACTGACAGCATGTTGGTCCCCACACAGCTCAGATTTGCGAAGCTCCACAAAGTTCCTAAATCAATTTAAGTCGAAATTGTGATCGAAGATGTATGTAACCTTTTCCTTTTCCCTTTTTCAAATAGATATCATAGGTTTGTTGTGCTTATGCGTTTTTATAATATTGCAATAGTTTTACTTTAAACAATATAATATTGCAATAGTTGCCATAAATTCAACGTGAGAATAATATGAAATACAAGGCAAAAGCAATTTTGCGTCTCGCCCACTTATGAAAATAACCAGAAATATCATGATTTGCGAGGGCACGCAAGAGGATTATATCGAAACTTCATTGTGAAATGACTGGGATGGAATAACACTTGTCATAAGAGCCTTGCACGTAAACTTTCATGTAGACCTAAAAATGACCTTTGACCTTACCATATGACCTCCGACTGCAGCATAACATGCACGTCCCCCAAGTCCATCTACCATCCAAGTTTGGTTGAAAAGTGAGTTACGGTTGCGGAGTTAGGTGTCATAAGAGAGTCTTGCATGTAAACTTTAACGTTGACCTGAAAATGACCTTTGACCTTATCATGTGACCTCCAACTGCAGCATAACATGCAGGTCCCCCAAGTCCATCTACCATCCAAGTTTGGTTGAAAAGAAACTTACGGTTGCGGAGTTGAGAGTCTTGCATGTAAACTTTAACGTTGACCTGAAAATGACCTTTGGCTTTACCATGTGACCTCCGACTGCAGCATAACATGCAGGTCCCCCAAGTCCATCTACCATCCAAGTTTGGTTGAAAAGTGACATACGGTTGCGGAGTTGAGAGTCTTGCATGTAAACTTTAACGTTGACCTGAAAATGACCTTTGACCTTACCATATGACCTCAGACTGCAGCATAAGATGCAGATCCTCCAAGTCCATCTACCATCCAAGTTTGGTTGAAAAGCGACTTACGGTTGCGGAGTTAGGTGTCATAAGAGAGTCTTGCATGTAAACTTTAACGTTGACCTGAAAATGACCTTTGACCTTACCATGTGACCTCAGACTGCAGCATAACATGCAGGTCCCCCAAGTCCATCCACCATCCAAGTTAGGTTGAGAGGCGACTTATGGTTGTGGAGTTTCATTACAGGTTTGTGACGGACGGACGGACGGACGATGGACGACATTTGGATCCCTTTTAAGTCTCTCCTTCACTGGTGGGCGAGACAAAAATCATAACTAATCCGATAGGTATTGATGTATTTGACTTAGAGAGAAAATACGTGTATTGCAAAACAAAAGTGTGTTTTTTCCTCACTAGTATGTATGTATATCTATCATTGTAAAAATGATAAGATAGTATTTTGTTTCATGTAAATAAATAAAGAATCTGAATAAAGAATCTTGGAAAAATGGGTAATGCATCATATTGAAACTGACATCACGAAATGAATATTTCTGAGGAAAAAAAAACACATTTCTGATCGCTTATTAATTAAAAATTATTGTTGTCTTTAATCTTGTCTGGTTATATTTTAACTTGTATGATTTACATGTATATATTGCAGAATGCACATTGAAGTTTAGCAGCGGATGCATACTATATTCCGTGATGAAAGTATAAGAACATATAATTTACTGCGATGTACCTTAAACTAAGAATAAATCATACATGCTCCTTTGATGCGTGTGTGTTTTTATTTTTTTTAGAAATTTTATTTCAATCTGTTTACACCAATCATGTTTTTGTATTTTGATATCAACATGGATCTTGCAATCCATGGTGTACGAGCATTAATATCACGCATTCTTTTTTGCATTTCAAACAGTAGTTTATTTTTGTTGAAATATATTTTTTAAATTATCATTCTTAAAAAAATATGTTCTTTGACATGATTCCATGATCCTTCTGTGTCGTGAGTCAGGTTGTTTAGTAATTTTTCTTTTAGTAAATTAACGAGGTTTGTTCCTTAAACACGATCATTTTAAGTATTATTTGGAGCGTTATCTAAAAAATAATATGGCAAATATACCAATGCTACTAGTCAAAACTACGTGCTCGAAACCTGTAAAAATAAATTTGACGGGAGAACTTATTCTTTTCCAATAATTATTTGGTTTGTAACTCATTTTAAAGGTCAAGTTCACCTCAGAAAAATGTTGATTTGAATCAATAGAGAAAAAACAGACAAGCACAATGCTGAAGATTTCATCAAAATCGGATATAAAATAAGAAAGTTATGGCATTTCAAAGTTTCGCTTATTTTTAACAAAAATAGTTACATGAACGAGCCAGTTACATCCAAATGAGAAAGTCAATGATGTCACTCTCTCACTGTTTCTTTTGTTTTTATTGTTTGAATTATACAATATTTCAATTTTTACGAATTTGATGATTAGGACCCCCTTGCCTGAAGCACAAAATGTTGAAATAATGGAATTCCACGTGTTCAGGGAGGAATGAAACTTAATTTCACATGACAATGATGAGAAAATTAAAATATTTCATATTTCAAACACTAAAAAACAAAAGAAATAGTGAGTGAGTGACATCATGAACTCTCTCATTTGGATGTAACTGGCTCGTTCATGTAACTGTTTTGTGAAATGTTCAGCGAAACTTTAAAATGTCATAACTTTCTTATTTTACATCCGATTTTGATGAAATTTTCAGTATTATGCTTGTTGAATTTTTCTCTTTATATTCAAATCAAGTTTTTGTTGGGGTGGACTTGTCCTTTAAATGTCCGATATTACTGTACTTAAATTTCTTCGGATTTAATTGGATTGGATTTGATCGGTCGAGAGTAGAGTACCTATGTCACGCCATCTCTTGTTCTAAACACTACAGTGCTTGATATTGTAAATTTACATAAAATAGTCTAGGATTCCGTTTCATAAAGGACTTGCCATTTTTCTAGCTTCACCATTATGGTAACTATCATGGAAACCTTGATCACGATTGACTTTTGAGTCATGTTACCATGGTAGTTGCCATTTGGGCAAAGTCACAACAGTTATAAGTCCTTTATGAAACCACACCTCATCATAATAGTGAGTTTCAGTTTGGTTTGTTTTCATTTCAACTCAAGTCAGTTTAACAGCAAAATAAATCATTACAAAGATATACATGTAAATGAATATGCACGTATATACAGTATGACAATATGACATAGATAAATAAATACTTACAATAGACACGAAACAATATCAGTATATTAATAATGATATTTACAATGAACTAGATAATCATAATAATAACTGTAGACTTTTCATGATAAAGAATTTTGCATATAATTTCTTTTATTCATCTCTACTATTTAAATTAATGTTGATGAAAGGGAGGGATCCACTAAAAGGCAGGGCATGTCGAGTGTGGATTCCTCAAAGAATAAATTAAAAGACAGGTTTGTAGGTATAAGTATAAATGCAAGAACGAGAAAAATATCCTAAAAATGCTATTGTGAGGATGGAGTACGGAAATGATGGATGAAAGCGAAAAGAAATGTAACTGAGAAGAAAGACTGGTGCACCTGTGTGGATGAAAGAGAAAGAAAGGGGGAAAAATAAGGGTGATGGCAGATGAAATGGAAGGACAAAGAGGAAAGAAGAAAAAGAAAGAAAGAAAGAAAGAAAGAAAGAAAGGAAGAAAGAAAGAAAGAAAGAGAGAGGTTGGGTCCTGAGCGCTCAATTTGGACTAACGCTATATTGACAGCTCAGCACAGAGATCCTAGAGCCGCTCTGCATGACTATCTTCGTTTTATGTTTGGGGTTGTACTCGTGTAAAACTTGGCCTAACACCAACACCAAAAGGTCAACACTGAACTTAAAACACCTGACGGATTTCAATACTGCTCATGAAGATTGGCTCACGCCCTCTATTGTTTGAGACACTATAATGAAAGATAAAACAGAAACACAACGGACCACTAAAATGTGTGCCCCTTAAAAGAAGGACCCCTAGATCACTGGTTAGTAGGTAGTGATCTTGAATATTGCTATCACCTTTTTTATGCATAAAACTTTAAAGAATTTCGCGAAAAAACAAATAACTTCATACTTTTGACTCAGAAAATAGGATGGTTTCAATAAATACGTTTTGCACCATAGTAGAGCCTGATAGCAGCGTTAAATGGACGAACTAGGTGATATTTTTTTAATAATCGGGGATAAAAGCAAAAAATCTACCATTGCACATACATTGATCTTTTTTAAAATTCATTCTGAATTACAAGGGATTCCCAATGTTAGCAATCGAAATTGAAGAGGATATATCATCGAGGATAATGATATGCTTGAGGATGCTATTCATGGACAATAATTATTGCTTCATTAGAGGGGAAATAATGTTGGCAAGTATTGCTCACCTTTGCATAAAATAATATCAGGCTATATACAGGGGAGTCGTGCCCAGAGGCTACGACTCTCGTCTTTCAATCTGAGGGACGTAGGTTTGATTCCCAGTCATGGCGTGTTATCCTTCAGCAAGAAATATACCCACATTTTATGCTGCACTCAACCCATGAGGTGAGGTGAATGGGTACCTGGTATAAAGAAATTCCTCGAATGCTTGAGCACCTCTATGGTGGCTCGGCTACAGCTGTGGTAATAATATCATGATACCAAAATGTAAAGCGCAGTAGAATATATTTCTAAAATAGCTGCGCTATGTAAATGGTCCATATTGTTGTTATTATTATCATAATTATATAGGCCTATACGTCTACGGAGAATCACACTATGCGAAATCTTAGTTCCCCTTTAATAAGGAGTTTTCGCTTCGACGACCAAGCGGTCTTTGTCGAGACTTGAACACAGCAGTTTCGTCCCGGACTCTGGAAAAATCTACATTATTTGTATTGTTTCGTCAGCTCCGAAACTTACAACGAAACTGCTGCTCCGGTTTACCAATTACTTTCGACAAAGACCTCCCGGCTATTCTTTGTCATTTGAGCGGCATTTTCAATATATTTACACTGTTCTTGAATCCGTCTCCGTTGCAGTTGTGAAACTTCCTGTAGTGTGCCTATGAGAATAAACTTTGGTCATTTCATTACAGACTTTGTATGCATTTTGATATTGAGATTGTATGAACCGATATTCCTAAGCTCACAGTCAATAAACTGGAATTTTGCCAATTTACATGCGTAGTATCTATTCTAGCGAGATCCTGCCTTTTATTTCAAAGGGGGGGGGGGGGAACTGACTAACACTATATAGTGTTATAATGACTCGTCTAAAAGTAAACCATTGAGTTAATTACCAGTTGTATAGAAAATAAATGAGTCAATAATTTCATATGTTTAGAGAAACTGATATTTTCTTAGTAGAAAGTTCCATGATTATCATTTTTGCGATAACTATCATTATTGCGATATGAATGTATTTTAATAGTGAATTAGTGTGTTATTATTCAAGCGGGCCTATATTATTGGACGACGCTGCTGAGAATGTTGCATCATGGGTAACGAACCTGGCCAGATATGGGGAGTTCGGGACTTGAGGGTGGGCAATTCGGCTGTTGTATGGTTCGTATGCCCTTAAAATGGAAAATTGCGTGAAAGCAAAAATGAATTAATGTAAAGATCACAGGCCCTTGTTCAACATAATTATAGTCATAAAAATGTGTCAATTTCATTTGGCACAATTTGAACCCTTTTAATGAGAGAAGACAAGTCACTCAGATAGGGGGGGGGGAAGAGGCAAGTTCACTTACAAATTAATTCACAGCCAACGTGAGTTAAAAAAAAAGTTGTCCTGTCGTTTTACATATCGGATCCGTTGGCAAGACGTTTATCTACATTTTGCTACTCGATCTCCACCCAGGTGCAGTAAATAGGCACCCGGTAGTGTCTAAATTCGTGATAATAATATCATGTTAAGCAGTGCCCGCTAAGAGCACAGTTTTCGGAACTGAAGCGGCAGCCATGGGTAAATATGACGATATTATTATCATTATTTTACTCCTCAATCACGTTCCCTGAACCTCGTTTTCTTATTTCTCCATGTTTTGTGGGTGCGTCGTGGTCTAGTGGTTCTGTCTCTCGCCTTTGACACAGAGGGTTGTGGGTTCGAATCCTAGCCATGGCGTGTTTTCCTTCAGCAAGAATTTTTCCGCACCGTGCTGCACTTGACCCAGGTGAGGTGAATGGGTACACGACGGGAGTAATTCCTTGCATGCACTGAGCGCCAGTAGTGGCAGCTCGAGCAAAAGCCGAGGTAATAGCAGCGCTTTGTAAAAAAAGCGCTTTATAAATCCAGCTATTATTATTAATATTATTTACTATTTTTCCATGGGGGGGGGGCGACCCCTCCTTTGCCCTCTCCCCGGCATAGCACCACCCCCTGGACGCCAGAGGGAACTATTCATTCACCTTTAGACAACGAGACGACTCTATGCGTGAGAAGCACTACATACCAGCACACTGCATGCATAATTCCCAAGCCCCGAGCAAATATAGCAATAAAATCTATATGGCGGTTCAAAGTACACGTGTTTCTCGATTTAGCAGATACTTATAGAAATCATACCAGTCTAAAAATAGATTTGCTCTATCATAAGTGGACAATATGGCATATTAAATGATAGAAAATATTGACTTTTGTATCGCTATAACTGCCCTTTATCACTGATCTTGGCTGGGGTTTTGATAAGGTTTATCTTCAGTGGTGTCAATGAATAAGGTGGCTGAGAAGAGACCCCCTATTACGATAAAACGAAATAAATATAGAGACTAATGCTGAATGTAAAATTGTAAAACAAAGACAGATACACAGCAAAAACTGTGGTGTTAACCGGTGTACATAGAAGACCACACCAGTTATTTTACATCGGTGTTTAACTGGTGGTGTTAGTTTTACACCTATAGGTGTTATTACAACACATATGGTTGTTACATTTACACTCTTTGATGTTATGTTCAATCTCTAGGGTGTTATTTTAACACCTCAGGGTGTGGTCCTCTATTAACACCAATTGGTGTCAGTTTTAACACCACAGTTTTTACAGTGTAGCACGTACAAATAAAGATTGTGAATGAGATCAGTCAAAACGGGGAGAAATAGGGAAAAATAATGAATAAACAGAAAAGAAAATGAAATAGTGAATATGTAGATATATTTGAAATAATGAAAGAATTATGAAAATTGAAGAAGTAAAAGTATATATTAAAAAACCCCAGATCTACTCCTGCTGCATATCAACGGCTGATACAGGATTCCATAAATGTAAAGAAAGTAGCCGAAAAAAAGTCAACTGTAGACGTACATGTAGGATAGGCCTTTTTTCTTTACATACAACAATCCGAAAAAGGGTGGTAAATAAAGTTGATAAATACGTTATTATAAAACACGAAACAGCACCCCCTTTGCTTCGCACTGAACTTTCCAAATATTTTTTTTGTTTTATCAAGACCATGTGCTGTGGAACAATTGCCTTAGGAATCCCCACACTGGTAAGTCATGAAACATTTCAATTTTACTTCCACACGTCATTTACTACACGTCAACCAGCTTTTTCTGACAAGTAATCTTATGCCTCCCATTCTCTTCTTGTTTCATGCCCTATACCTCGCACCAATGTTATACCAAAATTTTGTGTTCAATAAGGAGACGAATTTATTATTTCATGCCATGACTCTGTCCAAAGCATCCTGTTCTTCCAATGCCGTTGCATCATTTGCACTGACGGTATATGCGCGTACTGTCAGCATATATAGCTATCATATTACCTTCAGGAATACATTCAGGTAGTTTGTTACCGTAAATTGAAAATATAAATGGGCCAAGGATTGAACCTTGTGGTACGCATATGAAGAAGCTATAATGTTGAGGAATGTTAAAGAAATTGGCATAAATTAGTTCATCATGCGAAAGGCCTTGAATAACTAAGTGAATACCAGAACGTGAGAAGAATTCTGCAAATCTATGTTATATAAAATTAGATCTTTATATGCAAAGCTGTAAGTATAAAAAGAAACTAATGAAAATATCAAGATTTCTAGGAATTGTTATTGTTTGAGAATAAAACTTTTTAATTTAAAGCACTGTGCAAAGGAAGTCATTAATAACGTCGGACGATAATTTTCAAATAAACTCTATTTTATTTTGTAAATGGAAGTAACTCTTAACAGATCTCAAGTTACCGTAAACAAAATGAAATGAGCATGATAATTGCTTCATATCTATGAAGGTCGTTGGACATCCTTCTATAATTATAATTATAATAAAAGTGACTGTATATAGGCATATGTAGGCCTACAGGGCAGATATAAAGCTTGCACGTACCTTCTCGAATTTGCCCGTAAATTTTCTCAAATATTACTGAAAAAGTTTCCCTTTTAGTAGAGCGATAACCTTTCCCCTTCACGCATGTCAGATTTTCCCTTTTCGAAGAGATTTTTTAAAATTAATTTTCAATTTTGATTTGGGGACTGGTCGGAAAATTGTGCAGAAACCCCATTCTGTATATAGGATAGGGTTTCATATACTCCTAGTTTATTAGATACAGAATACGTCCCGAATAATTATCCGTTATTACGATTTATTTATAATCATATCCGTTATTACGATTTATTTATAATCAATTCGATAATTACAATATATACAATAATGATTTAACAATATATGAATGAAAACAGAACCATGTAGCTTAGCTGCCTGTGTCTGTGATAAAATAGAAAGAAAGAAATAAAGAAAAAAAAACAAAGACAGGAGATGAACCACTGAAAACATTTAGGATAAACATACCTCTGTCTAAAAATAATTCCACTTTTATTTATCCCGAGGTAATGTTTAAGATTGACGACAGCAGTAACATTTATTATTTATTCATCATACTCAAATATTGATATAAAGAAAATCTTTCCCGTCTTGGCTGTAGGTTTGCAGGCGAAGTCAAATTGCTGAAGAATACTGCTTTTAAATACTCTCCGATATCTGAGACGTTTACTTTGTGAGAAAAAAATAGCGTCGCTGTGTATTCTCCATGGCAAGATAATTTATTTCTAAATTATTCCTAAATCGGAAATATATGTAAAGGTCTAAGGTTTTTGGTATTTATTCTTCAAAATAGCGATATTTATGATGATGTTATACATAATAATGAAAATGATAATAAGCGTATGAATATCAAACAGAAACATTCTATATTAATCATAATGATATTTATGGTTACGATAATTATGATAACAAGGACAATGCTGTGATAATGATAGCAATACTAATGATAACAAAAACAAACAAAAAATAACAATCGTCACAATGATGAACGATGATAGCCGAATTTACAATAATGAGGAAATAGCAATGGTGATAGTAAAAATAAATATTGATAATGACAAATGATGATAACAACAACGAAGGAAGAAGCGATTAGCAGAATTTCTTTTTTTAGATTTAAAGAACTTAGGATTTAACACGCAAGCTCCGATGAAACTTTTTATCATGATAAGTCATTGCGCTGTACATATATATTTATTCTAATCATTTTCGTTACCAAGATGCGCAATAAATTAGTATCATCGGGTTATATTTTTTAATGAAAACATTACAGATCCTTGCAAACTTTCTCTCTCTCCACACTACATCCAGTTGGCTTATCCTTTTATTTATAATGATTATATGTAATATTTTTTTATGATCATGTAACATGCACTCACACACACACACACACTACAACATTATTCAGGATATAATTTGATGCAATCTTAAATATTATAATTTTTCTTTTTACATCAAGAACCAGGGATGCATAATCATCACCAACACCGTTGTCGGACAAGTTATCAGATCTGACAGCTTTCCGCGATAGAGTGACCTAGGAGCATTGTTGCTATGGAAAATATTGTATAAAACTGACTCTGCCATATAGAACCTTTTGCTTTTTGCTTGCATTATTCTAAATACATTTGCCATATTGTAATTTTATCTCAAGGCAACTATTGTGACTTCTGTTTACGTTGTTATCAGAGTAAACTGAAAATGAAAAGGGGAATAAAAAATTCAATAAAAAGAGTCTTTAAAAAGTGGTTAAAAATGTATACCAGTGGTCAACATTACACTAATGTCCACAAGGGTTAAGTCCTGTACTATTTAAGAAACGAGACTTGCAGGTACATCGATTTCTTGGAGCAATCTAAAGAAAAATTTGTTAAATAGTTGAATTCAAAGAAAAACATTCCAGACAAATTATGACTAGATCATAATACATGGAGAACATTAAAACATATATTCATTTTTTCAGAAACAGCCTGTTTGCTCATGAACACGGTGAATGTACTTTGGAGTATAAAAGGGGAATCTGACTGGGAGGCGAATGATTGCAAAGGTAGCGAATTTGAGATTGGAATTTGTAAGGTTGCAAAAGTTTCGTGAAATGTTGCAAGGAAGTTTGTTAATTTTTCCATCATTCTAAAAATCATTTCTTGTCCCAAAGAAATGTTGAACATCTTCATTTGTTTGTGAATGTATACTGCAGCCTCATTTTAAGGATTTTTTTAAATGACTTTTATAAAAGTTGTTTTTACGACTTATCCCTTTAAACCGATATCCCATTTTGGGACCAGCATTTTATCAAGGTCTGTAACGGAGAAAGTCGACCATGAAAACCTTTAAAAACGAATAATAAAACTATCTTGGAAAAGTATCTGTAAGATGTTGAGTAATACGTATAACGGTGCGAAAAACTTGATGGTATTTTAAACATACTATTTGTAAAATGACATTGTTGAAATGGTATATCGAGATACGACTCGACCAAATGCTACTTTACGATACCGACTAAAAAGCGACAAAAGATATTTGCATTACCATGATTATTATCAGTTGCAAACTTTTTGTCAGCTTGGAGTCTGCTTCGTTGGTGTGACAGTATCCAAATCCATATCGAAGAAACTGGTAAAGGAAAAATAAAATCAAACAAACAAATCAATAGATAAAGTGGAAAGCGATAGGGCGCCACTAGCTACCAGTATTCGTTGGCATTGTTAATACGCAATCCTCTTGGTTTACAATAGAGAAGTGAATGAAAGAGAAAAGACAGCTAGGAACTGTAAAATATTTAAAGTTTGAAAGAAATTAGACAAAGAATAAGAAAGTTGAGGTCATTGAGACGTAAATGTCAAATTTGCAATATTTCATATTTTGGGACTGTGAGTCAATTGTCTTGTTCTTGATAATATTAAGGAGTTTGTGGAGGCAAATTCCCCCAAGATGATAAGGAAATTTACCATACATACCAGAGTGGTCCTTAAAATAAGTATATCATTTTGAGTAATAGTCTGGTAAAGATTTTGTTTCATTTTAATTTCCAATAGACTTAGTGATAGCAATTTGGTAGAACTTAAACAAAAATATGACTTTTCATAGTTTGTCCAATTTCGTTCAAACATTCATGTCAGCCTTTTATCTGATTTTGTGTAAAAAAAACAAACTTTGCATTTTATGATTAATTACTTTTTAAAAGAAACATATTTAAGATATTCATGTATATTCCATGAATTATGTGTAAGGCTACGTTAATAAGGTAACTGTATAGTCAGCTGCACGTATGCAACCATGAAGCAAATGGTCACGGAAACTTCACAGGTGATTCCAAAAAGATGACATACTTTTATGTTTAACCGAAGATTTATTTCAAATTCAAGGTTTCCGTAGATAGTAGGCAAGTCTAATAATATCGGAAGAAAGTACCAACTTGGTGGCGTTCCTTCCCCCTTCACCCATAAAATCCATGCATCCTTTTCCCCGGATGCTTTCAAGTATCGGAAGGGTTGCTATGGTAACAGGAGCTCTTGGGTGCTAACAGAATGTGGTGATGATGAATGGGACAAGAAATCTCTGGCGCCCACGAGGGGAAGATGATAGGTCGAATCATAACAAATTTGTGCCATATTTTCACACCACTTTCCGACAACCGAATGTGTACGCCAACGCAATTTGAGGGGATACCGTATTTGAGTTTGGAATCCAAGAACTCGTACTTTAAATTTGATTCGCGCACATCTATTGGTTTTACTGCACACTACTGCGCACTCACTCTTAATATTGAATTGAAAAAAAAATACACCCCAGAACAATGAACTCACATTTAATATATTCAATCCACAGAACAATGAGCCCACACTTCAAATCTAAGCCCAAATAAAGCCATTTCCAATAGTCCTGATTTCAACACATCTGTTTCTTTATTTCTTCTTTTCTTGTATGAACTTACCGAGATCACTTTATACTCATCAATAAAAGTAAATCTCAAAATGTGCATGATTGTTTCCCTTTTTGACAAATTTATGAGTTTAATCATTTTGGTATTGAAGGTTAACAATGGTTAAGCATGATTTTGTATAATTATCTACATTAACGTTTATTTTACCAACTAAAACATCTCATATTATAAGAACACTTTACACTAATCACCCACATGAAAGTACACCACACACACACACTTGTTTTGAATAACACACACAAAAGAAATCTACCCATGCACACACACACACACACCCACACACTCTTATTAATAGTGCAATCCGCTAGAGGACCCGTTAAAATGAGAAGGTAGGAAATTATCCCTTCAGCCATTTATTATTCAGTTCTGGCATTTTAATACCCGTCTTTTACACATGGCTCGCGTTCGTTCGCTATTGTTTGACAGAGCTATAAATAGCTGCACGGTATTATACACGCGCTGAAGAATTTCCATACATGCAATTACCCTTTCTTATCGAAGATCAATAGACCTTGCTTTATACAAACCAGTGATAAAATATTATTATCTTTTTTATGTAAGCCATATTTTGGCAAGCTCTCTCTCCCCCTCTCTCTCTCACAGTCATTCATTGCGCCTATTCTCTTCTCATATTCCATTGCTTTATATAAGCACGCTTCCCCTTCTCTGTCTTCACACGCCCTTCCTCTCTCAGTCTCTCTCCACAAGTTCATCTCCAGCTATTTTCAGCCCATGCTTTATAGGAAAATGCGCAAGGAGTGTGGTGGTGGAATCCGCCACGGCAGTCCCCGTTAAAGTTGTCCGAGCTGTCGAGCACCGGCTATAAAAAGAAACATATCCCAGCGCAGTGCCTGGGCATATAGCTGTTGGCGTTGCCCCTTCATAGATCAAGTAGGAAGGTATAAGGTCTATTTTCGGATCCTGGGAAAATATAATCGATTGCAAAGCTGGCTGAACTGACGGATCTGCAGTGATTTTGTGCCTGCCGATTCTACCCGTTTTCGATGTCGGTGGGAGAAGTGCTACTTTCTATTTTTCGAACCATCGGTATATATATGTTTTCCTTCGCTACACGAAGCCCCCTCCCTCTCTTGTACCATAACCGACGACACACTGCATGGGCGATCCGCCACAGTCGATTTCTAGAATCTGGATAATAACCTATCAGACTCCTGGGCAAGATCTATGGTAAGTTTTCCATTCAAGTTAAATTTTGTAACGTAAGGCCAATTCATTTACTTGGAGGTCATTAGGTGTAACAAATTTATTTGTCTTTCTGATAGTAATTTGTTGGTATAATGTTTTCTATGGATGCATGTCTTTCATATTTTGTAACTGAAGGCCCGTTCAATCTATTTTGGGGTTAAAACGAATCGCTATGTTTTGGTAAACAGATGTGCAGGCGATCGTTTGTGTGGACATTCATAAGCAAGAATTATGCTTTCGTCATGAAAGTAAAACTAAAGGCCCTTACATTTATTTCAGGTGATGAGTTATTATATCAAATTTAATGGTCTTTTAAGTATTTGTTGGTAGGACAATGGTATACGGCAGGCAATCGTTCGACACTAGCAGCGACCCGGTGGCCTGGGGCAGCCAAAAATGAGAGTCTGGCCACAAAAATTCTGTAAAAGTCAACACTTGGTGGCCCGGTTGCATGGGCTACCAAAGTTTTGATAAATTCTGTTTGTTTCTCTTGTTTTAGGGCCACCAAGAAAAAAAGTGTGGAGCCTTCACAGCAAAAACTGTGGTGATAACCGGTGTACATAGAGGACCACACCATTTATTTTACACCGGTGTTAAATTGGTGGTGTTAGTTTTACACCTATAGGTGTTATTACAACACCTTTTGTTGTTACATTTACACCCTTGGTGTTATGTTCAATCTTTAGGGTGTGGTCCTCTTTTAACACCAATTGGTGTCAGTTTTAACACCTCAGTTTTTACAGTGTACATTTTGGAGACATTCATAAAAAAGAGTATAATGAAATTGAAACTACAGAGAAACCTGTCTCCAGTGAACGCTCAAGGAAAACCAAAAATGTGACCTTTAAAGTCAGGTGACCGTTATAGGCATGTCCTTATAATCTTTATAATGGGAATCGACGGTAGTAGGTCACTTTACACTATTAGAAAATTAATCCTTAAAATGAAAGAAGTTCCTGCGGAAGAGTCGAGAGAACACCTGTAATCTTTAACCAGATTGCGTAATCTTACATTAAGTCATGCAAAATTGCAGGAAATTGGTATTTGGTGTATGGAACCTTACAAATTTCCTTAAATAAAACACAATTTTCTCCTTTTTAAACAGACCTGTTCTGTTAAATTGTATAAAAATTCCTGCTTTGTGAATTTACAGAATGATTCTGTTATTGTTTCCTGCAAAATCTTTTTTTTCTCTAAAATCATTTTTTAACAGTGTAGGCTGATCGGTGCTATAGAGAGGTGGCCACTAACACAGAGTCCTCTACATTTAAACCCAGTAACAAACGATACCATTACATTTAGCTATCCATAATTACAAACCATGCATGTCTACCATTTCTTAAACAATGGAACCAGAAAGTTTGGGTGCTATTTTATGGAAAATTCAAACTTGGGAGGTTCAAGTATGAATAAGGATAAAAGTGTATGCAAGGACATGCAATGGATTTCATTGTCCATTGCTTAACCGATTTGAAAGTGCGTTCACTCTTAATTCGCTTAAAGGACAAGTCCACCCCAACAAAAACTTGATTTGAATAAAAAGAGAAAAAATCAACAAGCATAACACTGAAAATTTCATCAAAATCGGATGTAAAATAAGAAAGTTATGGCATTTTAAAGTTTCGCTCATTTTCAACAAAATAGTTATATGAACGAGCCAGTTACATCCAAATGAGAGAGTTGATGACATCACTCACTCACTATTTCTTTTGTAATTTATTATATGAAATATGAAATATTTTTATTTTCTCGTCATTGTCATGTAAAATGAAGTTTCATTCCTCACTGAACACATGGAATTCCATTATTTTAACATTTTGTGCTTCAGGCAAGGAGGTCCTAATCGTCAAATTCGTAAAAATTGAAATATTGTATAATTCAAACAATAAAAAACAAAAGAAATAGTGAGTGAGTGACATCATCGACTCTCTCATTTGGATGTAACTGGCTCGTTCATATAACTATTTTGTTGAAAATAAGCGAAACTTTAAAATGACATAACTTTCTTATTTTACATCCGATTTTGATGAAATTTTCAGCATTGTGCTTGTCTGATTTTTCTATATTGATTCAAATCAACATTTTTTTGAGGTGGACTTGACCTTTAATTCTGTCTGTCATTGGAAGCCTCCCAAATATGGTGGCCAAAAAACTAGAGTTGGATTCTTTTATCGCTTTCTATGAATTTAACAACACCAACGCAAATGACAGTGGTCAAATCATATTCATTATGAGTTTATAAAATTGGGATTGCCGACATTTTCAATTTATCCATTAAAGATTAGCTTAATGAAATATGTTCATGCCATTTGAAAACAAATCACTGATTTTTTTACCTGGGTTGGGACGCGGTGGGAGTAGGTGTAGGAAACTCCATATGTTCTTATCGATGGTCAACTGCTTTAATGCCTTAATGTAAGGTCATAAATGCTTTTATCCTACTCTCCTGGCTCCAAGAAAAACCAGCAGTGATAACTGATTATGGATTACCAGCCGTATGTTTTACTTGCTCTATTATCCTTACCAATTAACCTATTGTGCACCCATTGTGATTATTGTTTTGTGTCTGTGATATATATTTTATACCTGCCATTTTTCTAAACGAAACACAACAAAACAGTGGAAAAAACAACGGCAACGTTTAATGGGCATCTAAGTGATTCGTAAAACTGCAAGTAACATTACAATCTCTACAAAACCTTTCGATATCGAAATATTGGTATATTCAATTTAGAATGTCGATGACAACTTATTCATCACCTTATATCAATCGGCATGTGTTGATTTCCCATATGAGAACAATAAACAAGAATACCCAGTGGCGTTCCCAAAGGATGTTCGATATCCCCTTATACATTTATATTCCTATATCTGGCAAATATCCTTTAGTATCATTATCAACATGAAAGTGCATAAGATCGATAGGGACATTGCAAGAATTATTCCATTGAAAATGTTTATTATAAATTTGCAATTGAGTTATCAATGTTTACTACGGCAGATAAATCTATAATTTGATTTGCAAAGGAAGAAAGCAATCGATTGAAAAGTTAAAAATCATGAATGATGTTATGACCTATCATTGCTTTGTAGTTGATTTGCTAGTTGCATTTATCGCCAAGCGAGCAAAACTTATGATATGTTATTTTTTTCTAGCAAAACATGTTTTTAAATGATTTTTTTCTGGATTGCCTCTACTTGAAAACATCTTGTCCCTCCACTGAAAACAAAAATCAATCATTAAAACAGCGACGTGAATGAACAAATGCTTACGTATAATCAATAACCCAATCCGTGAACATTTCTAGCAAGAAACGTCAATATCATCATGATCATATCGCGTTATGATTGAAACATGTTTTTTTTTGTAGCGTTATTACTCGTTTATTGATCAGATACTTAATATAGAAGTTCTAGGCTACATTTATTTGACATAATAATGGTAATATTCAGTTATTTTTTTTATAATCAATGAAAAATTATGGAAAATGCATTAATGAAAAAAAAATACGAGCAGATATATTCACACGAGACAATCCCTTTCAAAATTTCAATTTGTGAAAGGGTGGCATTATTTGTGTATAAAATTTTAATCGAAGGAATAATCTAAAGAAGTATCTTTAACAAACACACACACACACACACCCTCATCCATCCACCCCCACTCACACACAGGCAGGGTGGTATGAAGAATCCTTGAAAAACGCCATCTTTTTAAAGGTTAAATCGAGATTATGTAAATCAGAATTCTTTTAATCATCATCACTTGAAATCATCTGCAAATAAAATTTTAAAAAATATGAAGTCCATGATAAATGACGGTGATACGATGATGATGGAGTGTATGTGTGTATGTTAATTTTATATACATATATATATATATTATTCAAAATCAAACTGATATTGATAAGCCCTATAATCATGATATATGAGGTAACCCACTTTTTTGCCCTGCATTGAAGTTTAACATACCCTAATCGATCGTTCCCTTCAGCATAAATCGCAAGGTCATTAATATACGCTACTATATGGACACTGTGCATTGGTTGCTACGTAACATATACCTTGCCCACAGACACCGTTACCGGGGAAGGGGGGTATTTATAGATGATATTCTTCCTACAGATTATTCCCCCACAATTCGATAACCTTCGGCCATTATCATAATCATTATGACATTTGGGTAAATATCGCCAGTGTGCGTTTCTAGACAGGCGAGGGAGATATATGAGGAATGAATAAATATGAATGACTGTAGATTCGACGAGAACGTATTTGCAATATTATTGTAACCCAATAGGCTTAGGGTAGACCTAATGTGGTTATAGATGAGAAAGTGAATCGGAGGGTGTGGGTGAGGAGAGAAAAGAGAGGATGTGGAGAACGACAGTGAGAGAGAGAGAGGGAGGGGGAGAGTGAGAAGAGGAGGGGGGGGGGGGGAGAACGATCGAGGGGAGGGAACTAGGGAGTGTGTGCGCATGCGTGATTGAAGAACTGTGGGTGTGTGTACTGTATATGATAGAAAGAGAAGAGAAGTTGGCGACATTTGGGACTGAATCTCCAATTTCATCGAGTCAATCCCTACTGGAAAGAAGGCAGTGTCCCACAGTCTGCACCACAGTGTGTTCACAGTGTGGAACACAATGTGAAATCACCTTCACACTGTGAAATTTGTGCATTTCAACACACATATTCACATATCACATATTCACGTAGTCGACCATGTGAACACACTGTGAAGTTTGAATAGCCCCTACTGGAATGAACAGTGTCCCACGGTGTGTTCACAGTGTGGAACACAATGTGAAATCACCTTTACACTGTTAAATTGGAGCATTTCAACAGTGTGAATCACATTATTCACATAGTCGACCATGTGAACACGCTTTGAAGTTTGAACGGCCCCTACTGGAATGAACAGTGTCCTACGGTGTCTTCACAGTGTCGAACACGATGTGAAATCAACTTCACACTATTAAATTTGAGCATTTTAACCAGGACTATTTTTAACCATGTGAATCACAAATTCACACAGTCGACCATGTGAACACACTGTGAACAGTCACACTGTCGAGGTGTCCACAGAGTGAAAATATCTTCACACTGTTGACTTGTGATCATTTTAACAGTGTGAATAATATTTTCATGTAGTCCACACTGTGAACACACTGTGATCACAATGTTGACACTGTTCTTTCCATCGGTGATAAATAAAATTTTACGAAAACGGTACTCATTTAAGCTTCAAGAATTTATTTCATGTCAACCGTGCTTTGACCAGAGCTTTATAAAATGAACATACATTGTTGTTTCACCTGTAAGTTTGTTTGAGACTGAAAAAAAACCTTTTCACATAGAGAATAATGTACCCTCCGAAAAGTTTAACAACCCCATATACACTAATCACGCCATTTAGCTGAATACCTCTATAAATGCAACTTTTTTTAACGGAAAGTAATTTGTATCGTGTTTATTTCACACGAGGTTAAGGGGAAGATTGTTTTTTTATCGCACTTCGGTCGAGTGCGCCAAATTCAGACAATTGAGTATTCTTCCTAAAGATTTTTTTCGATTCACACATACAGTGACGAGAGGAGTCCTCATCATTTGACATCCTTCATATTAAGATAAATATATGTGGACACAAACAAACACACCCACACACACGCACACTTGAACGGGAATGCTTCTTCTTACGAATTCTATCCTTCATTTTTAAGGAAAATTTCCATACATTAGAACAATTTATTTATCCGTAACCAGCAAAAACTGTGGTGTTAACCGGTGTACATAGAGGACCACACCAGTTATTTCACACCGGTGTTGAATTGGTGGTGTTAGTTTTACACCTATAGGTGTAATTACAACACCTATGGTTGTTAAATTTACACTCTTTGGTGTTATGTTCAAGCCTAGGGTGTTATTTTAACACCTCAGGGTGTGGTCCTCTATTAACACTAATTGGTGTCAGTTTTAACACCACATTTTTTTTACAGTGTAGAACAAATTATTTATCCGTATATTTTCATTTCCCTTTGATGATGAGAGGGGGACAAGATTACGCTCCTGCATCTTTAATTTACTTGATTTGATTTATTGGATTCTTCTGCATTCATAAAATTCGAATATAATACATTTTTTTTATTACATTACAAATATATTTTTTCTTGTTTGGTATGAATCATTAAGAAAAAACGAACTAAATAAAGTCATACTAAACAAATATTTTATTGATTGAAGGCTAGAAGAAATATTATTGTGAATTACACATTGTTTTTCTATCCGACAAATAACTCTCAAACCATGATAATCTAATTCCTCTAACTCCATACTATTAAATTTTTAAAGTAAAATTTGGTGGTCGAGAGTATCGAAGGGTTTTTGTTCCTTCCTGATTTATCATGAAGGTGTACCTGATCAACATCATGTATTAAAACACCAGCAGAGTTAAACTAAAGATCATATGTGGGTGTATGATGTCCGTATTAGTAATGCATAAATACAAACAATTTCAGTTAGAATCATACATTAATTCTCAAAGCTTTCCTATGCCGGGTACATGAGCCGAATGAATTAGTCAAGGTCTCATCCTTACCCTACCATAGTAAAATATATGTTAGTTACATTATTTTTTGTTTTAATGTTCGCCGGAATGTTCGATGACTTGACTTTCAATAACTAGACGACTTTACAAAATCTGAGATGGGGGTCCCCTTTGTCGTCCGTGTCTGTGCCCGTGTTCTTGCTACTGCCAATCACATATCGATACGGCATAAGATGCCTCAGATAATACCGTTTCCACGGCAATGCACTCGTATAGGATCCTGCATTATTTTCCTTGCGATGTTTACCTCATACAGATACATCTTCTGTACATAAATGAACTGCATACAATTCGCAGTCAGTATTCGATCGGATCATATTAAAATGGAACACCACCTTGAACAATGATCAAGCCGTTGCCTACAACCACCTTGTGCTCCTTGCCTAAATCTTGTGAAACTCAAAGAAGTCGGCAACCAACGGGTTAAGCTTATCATGCACTCTGTGATTTATGTTGTTGTCGACTACCAGCACTGTCTTGTGAAACCCCCATTTGTTTTAATCAGGGAAAGTACGTTCGACTTTTGCGTGCTGAGGTTGGGCCGCGGTTGCCCGAAAAAAAATCAAGTCTAGGCTGTCATTCGGAGAATATGTACTGCTGCAGTCTCACCGGCGGAACCGATTTAAAAATCGACAGATGTTATGCCATTGGAAATAATATGAAAACTGAGGTCGGTCTGGAGACGGGTTCGCCGGTGTGCACTGTAAAAATTGTGGTGTTAAATCTGACACCAGTTGGTGTTACTAGAGGACCACATCCCGAGGTGTTGAAATTACACCCGAGAGATTGAACATAACACCAAAGAGTGTATATGTAACAACCAAAGGTGTTGTAATAACACCTGTATGTGTTTAACTGTCACTGTCAATTTAACACCGGTGTAAAATAACTGGTATGGTCCTATATGTACACCGGTTAACACCGGTTTGCTGTGTGAGTGTGCATGAGGAGGAGGGTGTGGAAGGAGAGAGATTAGAGTCTACACACTTTAAAAAAGATTGAGTAAAAAAATTGCCCAGTATTGTGTAGTAATGTGGGATCGTGCACGTTTGTTAGGTAAGATTTTTCCTCATATTATGCAAAATGCTCGTTTTATGGGTAAATTTCGACGGAAAATTGGATAAAATCTTCAAAATATTTGGTTTCATGTTGCTCAACAAACGTTCACGCTCCCTGCTAACCCAATATTGAGTAGACTTTTTTCAGAGTGTAAGAATTAAAACACAGAAGATTTTACAGAAAAATAGCAGAGTCATTATGTAAATCATTGATACGGGAAATTTCCCGTCTATTTTTAAGAAGGGGAAAAGTTTTATTACAGGAAATTTATAAGGTTCCATACATGGAAATCACAAATACAAATTTTCTGCAATTTTGCACAATGCTGTAAGATTAAACAGTGCAGTAAGATTGCATGTGTTTTCGAGACTCTGCTGCATGAATCTGTTTATTTTTGAGGTGAAAATTTTAAAACGGTGTATCGTTGGTAAGCTCCAGGGATGAATCGTCCAGCTTTGGTAGAAAACGAAAAAGTTGTAAAAAAAACGTTGTGTAGTGGTTCAGTTGCTTTACACTTAAACCAAGGATTGAGGGTTCGAATCCCACCCTGCGCTAATGTCCTTTGGCAGGGCGCTTATCCACGTTTGTCACTCTCCACCCAGGTGCTAAATGGGTACTCGGTAGGATGCTTACGTCAATGTGATGAGATTGGTATGCGTGCACGATACATAAACGGTTGCCTGGCCAGGGTACTCCCCAGGGAGGGGAAATGGTGCACATTATGTGTGGAACAGTGATGGATCCTGTGACCGCGGTAATATTTATTATAATGTAAAGGCAAAGGTCTAGAAACTCAACGTATGAAGCGCTATATGAATTATTATTATTATTAATATCATTTCCCTTCTTCATCTTATCATTATCATTATACATAAAAACCAATGTCCACATGCATTATGAACACACGAACTTTTAATTTTCTTGAGAACCTGACAGCTAAAAATCTTACATACTCATTCGCCAAAATGTCCCCTATAAACTTTTTCATTTGTGATGGTCTCGTGGTAACCTCTCTTCCTGTATGCCAGAGGTACATGGTTCGAATCCAAACGACGTACGTTGGCAAGTCTGATCATTGACATTTGCCATGATTGACCTCGGTCATGCAGAATCAGCGTTTGAAATTCTTTGGTTTGATATGTTGCGTATTCTAATGCCATGTGTATTACATAATCATGTTATCATCGTGTGGTTATTTATAATTTTATTGGCTTGTTTTATTTTTGTACAGGTATGGAGCCTTTGATGCCCCTCCTAAATGATGCAACAATTTAAAGTTATTGGCTCCTGACGTTTCGTGCTCCATGGTTCGGCTTTTCTCACCTTTCGACCGATGTTTACTAATGCTCCGTTATCCTTTGGCAGGGAATCAACTACATAACTGGACATAGCAGGAATGAATACATCGATGCTATAAGAAAGTGACAGATAACCAAGCAAGGCTGATCAATGCATAATTTATATTGAAGGAGATACAATGGAAAAGCTAAGAGGGCGTGTAAAATTCACTGTGAACCTTCGTGGAATCAGTGCGATGTCATGACATATGCTGTCGAAAGATCACTCGAGACTTTCATACACGAATCACGTTGCGGCAGGACTTACATCGCAGCCAAAGACAAGACATTCTTGAAGATATTGACATTACCAAGGTCAGGGAACGATAGCGTTTCGTCATGCCCGTGTCGACGAACTACCGTTTGATCACGCCTAGCACGACGGACGAAAACCTGCCGAGGATGGCCGACCCTCACTCGGCAGGGGAGGGCACGTGCGACACCCTTTGCGCCCGGGAACGCAGCAAGCAGATTGACCGCTATCTTAAGAGGGAGAACACCCGCTTCAAACATTACATGAGGAAAACTATGAGGCTCCTGCTTGTAGGTAAGACGAAGTTTGATTTACATTATAAAAAAGTGTTATTATTCATTAATATACCGCAGCAGAAGCAAAAAAAAAAATAACAACGACAAAACAACAACAACAATAATGATAATAATAATTAATATGATAATTTCCACACTGCAAAAACTCCGGTGTTGATTTAACACTAGCCCTTATTCTGTATATATGTCCACACCAGAGAAGTGTTAAACAACACCAGTTTCGTTTTGGTCTAACACTAGAAAGGTGTTTATACAACACAAACAGCATCGGTTTGATTCCAAACTGGTGTTGTTTCAATACTTCTCTGGTGTGGACATATATAGATTCCGGGCTGGTGTTAAATCAACACCTTGAGTTAGTGCAGTGTATCATTTTAATTAATATTATTTTCATAACTATAATATAAGACATGTTTATATAGACACTTTTGGAAGAGAAGAGGGCTGCCGAAATACATGGTATCATTCATATAATAATAAAAATGATTTATAAAATTGCTAGTGAAGTATATAGGTTGATCATCTTCCAGGAGCCGATAAGCGTATGATGACCTTAGAATATGTCACGTACTTTGGTATATTTAGATATATTGACAATAGTGATATGGTTGTTTGCTGTCATCTATATATAACTCTCATCCTATCTTTTAAAGCGAGAAATATATACTGTATATGACTGTAAGAGAGATAGCAAGTATTCCGGCAAGTATTAGTATTTTTTTCTTTGTCAAAAGCACAAGCTGAAATGTGACAATTATTGCATGCCATTGATTGAAATTTGTTCGGGTTAAGGGAACTTTGTGGCCCACTGAGATTATACCGTGTGAGTTAAAAAAAAATTGACGCCTCACAAATCCCCAATTCTAAGAGAAAATATGCCATGAACACAAAGTAATTATATATGCCGTGAAAGAGTGTGTTCTCCCAAATAATTTGATACCATATTTATGTGGTATGTGTCGACGCTTGGATGACCAGGAGGCATTCTTTGTAGTGATGTCATTAAGGTATTGCTGCAATGAATGAATCCAGATGTCAATGATGTCATAGTCCTACAAGGATTGCATTAAAATCCATTTCAAAACACAATATTAGTAATTTACATTATAATTGTTTAATAAACACATTTTATATCAATTCTCATATTAATTTCAATTGCAAAAGGATTAGCAGATTATGTTACTAACTCATATATGATTATTGGCATCTGGATTCATTCATTGTAGCCATGCCTTCATTTGGCGCAAATCAAAATTTACATCACTGCAAAGAATGCATCCTGGTCATCTAAGCGTTAACACATACCACATAAATATGGTTTCAGAATTATTCGTAATAACATACTCTTTCAGGCCATATATAACAATCATCTGTTCATGAATTATTTTTTCTTTAGATTGGGGATTTGTGAGGTGTCATTTTTTTTACTCAAACGATAGTCTCTGAATTTTGAAACAGAGGGTCGTGAGTTCGAATCCCATCCATGACGTCATTTCCCTAAGCAAGAAATTGATCCACAATGTGCTGCACCCAACCCAAGTGAGGTAAATGGGTACCTGGTAGAAATGTACTAATTGAAAAGATGAGCGCGTAATTTACCTCTGCTAAAACCAGAATAAATATGCTGCACTAATCGCAGAGCGCTTAGACGAAAACGAATAATCACATTGAACAGTTGATAGGCCTCTGTCGAATATTGGTGAAAACAGAACTGCTGATCGTCTTAAAATTCTGAGCTGACGAAAAAAGTGCTAATATATCGTTTTTCCAGAGTGGTTGAGAAAACTACCTTAATTAAAAAAAACCCGGAATCTGTGACTAGCCTCCTCCCAATTTACTCGGCATCTAAAGAAACATCGCATCAGACACAGGGTCTTGTGTAAAGGCTACGTCTGAATTGTGTCGGTGCTGTGTTCCGCAAAGCAATTATAGGCCTACACATTGACAAGCACCGCGCCGTTTTTCCCTGATACTAATAACCCAAATCCCATTCAACAAAAATAAGGAGCATTCCCCTATATATCTCATTTTCTTTACCACGCGGCCATGTACTGCTCCCCCATATTTGAAGGTTTCTTCACGTAACAGCAACTTCGGAACTCATTTAAAAGATCTTCAGGTAGTAACTCATAAAAAAGTAGGTCTAAGAAAGCGGGTTTATGAGAGCACTACGAAAAGGGGACTACCCCTTCTCGATAATAGATACTCGGTACTTCGTTAACCAGTATATTTAATAGTTGACACCCGCTTCATCACCTTATCTATTTCCCCGCAGCTGATCCGAAATGTCCCCATGATTATTTAATGACTTTGATAAATCTTCATACTAATGTGACATTTCCTAGTCGATGTTTTTGTCAAAGAATGTGATTATTTCCATTCCCCATGATGATAACTCCCATTCGGCCATAGCTTTTCTTACACACGAGTACATGAAAATTATGTAAATGTCGATACTTTGACAAATTCATTTTGAATTTATATAGGTATAATACAAAACACATTTTCGAAGTTTCATCTTCTGTTTACTTAGTAATGACACTCCGGAACAAAAACGATTTCTCAATACCTTTTTTCTGAACTCTTGGGATTGGAGTACAGTCTCAGTTTTTGTCTCACCTGCATAGCAGAGTGAGACTATAGGCGCCGCTTTTCCGACGGCGACGGTGGCGGCGGCGTCAACATCAAATCTTAACCTGAGGTTAAGTTTTTGAAATGACATCATAACTTAGAAAGTATATGGACCTAGTTCATGAAACTTGGCCATAAGGTTAATCAAGTATTACTGAACATCCTAGTAGAGTTTCATGTCACATGACCAAGGTCAAAGGTCATTTAGGGTCAATGAACTTAGACCATGTTGGGGGAATCAACATCAAAATCTTAACCTGAGGTTAAGTTTTTGAAATGTCATCATAATTTAGGAAATATATGGACCTAGGTCATTAAACTTGGACATAAGGTTAATCAAGTATCACCAAACATCCTGCATGAGTTTCACGTCACATGACCAAGGTCAAAGGTAATTTGGGGTCAATGAACTTTGGCCGATTTGGGGGTATCTATTGAATTACAATCAAAACTTTAAAAGTTTTTGGATCTGATTCATGAAACTTGGACATAATCATGATAATAGTAATCAAGTATCACTGAACATCCTGTGCAAGTTTCAGATCACATGATCAAGGTCAAAGGTCAATAAACTTTGGCCGAATTGGGGGTATTTGTTGAATTACCATCATAACTTTGAAAGTATGTTGGTCTAGTTCATAAAACTTGGACATAAGAGTAATCAAGTATCACTGAACATCCTGTGCGCATTTTAGGTCACATGACCAAGGTCAAAGGTCAATGAACTTTGGCCATAATGGGGTATCTGTTGAATTACCATCATAACTTTGCAAGTTTATAGATCTGACTTTTGAAACTTGGACATAGGAGTAATCAAGTATCACTGAATATCCTGTGCAAGTTTCAGGACACATGATCAAGGTCAAAGGTCATGTGAGGTCACTGAATTTTGGCCACATTGGGGGTATTTGTTGAATTACCATCCTATCTCTGTAAGTGTATTGGTCTAGTTCATAAATCGTGGAAATAAGAGTAACCAAGTATCACTGAACATCTTGTGCGAGTTATAGTAGTTTTCAAAGTCAGCACTGCTGCTATGTTGAATCGCGTGATGCAGGTGAGACGGCCAGAGGCATTCCACTTGTTTTCCATAAAGACGTCTCCTCTATGGATTGTAAGTTGCTGTCATTGAAAGAGAAATGAAAGTATGCGATCAAGTTAGCTTGTGTGGAAACCGGAAAATCAAAGAAAAAAAATCGATGAAGTTTTGAGAAAGAATGAACAAATGATAAGTGAGTTATGCGAATTTGAATATTGACTTCACTATAATGATTTGGGCATTATCTTACTGGCAATGCTACAAAATGTGTTGTGCCGCAGTTTTACAACTCCCCGGTTATTTTTCTACATATATTTTTTTCAAACTTAAATTGCAAATTTTTCCGTGTGAGAATAGATCTTGGGGGCGTTTCATCAACATTTTTGTCCGACAAGTTGTCAGATCTGACACCTTTCCTTGATTTTGATTGGCTGAGAAGCGCTTTAACTATGGTAACTGTCTGATAAAATGGGACTTGTCGGATAAAACGTCTGATATGTCCTTTCATGGAATGCTCCCCAGGTGTGTTTTTTTTAATGGGAGTACATGTTTTTCATTTCATTGTACAAAGGGAAGTGTTATACTTCTGTAACATCGCAAATCTTGGTCGGATTGGCAATGAGAGGATCTCCATAACAGATGTGATTTCGATATTCCAATGCTCACAAATTTATTATTGTTTGTCCACTTGTTCTCGAACTTTAATTGATCTTCTTCTTTGATTAAAAAAATATTTACAAGCTAACTCGATCAAAGGGTTTCACTCTCCTTGAAAGTTCACAGACAGCATATAAATACAATAATACAAGTATAATAAACAGAATCATATAAACCAATTCGAATACAACAAAGAATAGAATAGAAAATTCAACAAAATAACATTGCTGAGATTACCCTCTGCAAATAATGAGATTAACCTAACACGTTATTAATATTTTCATCCACCTCCTGGATAGAGATCTTTATTTTTCACGTTTTTTCCCTATTGTTTCATTTTTGTTTAACGGAAGTCATGCTTGAGTTCTCAGGACCTTTGTATCCATAACATGAGGCTAAAATGATATGTAATTTTGGCAAAAAATACTTAGTAGTATAAACATGATAAAGGGTTGATTGTATCCGCTTCCCCTACCTGTTCTCCTTATTACGAGTCAAAGGTTACTTGTTCCCCATATTACGAGTTAAGTGTTACTTGTTCTCCTTATTACGAGTTAAATGCTACTTGTTCTCCTTATTGCAGTTAAAGTTTACTTGTTCCCATTATTACGAATTAAAGTTTGTTTGCTCCTCTTATTACAAGTTTAGGTTACTTGTTCCCATTATTACGAGTTAAAGTTTACTTGTTCTCCTTATTACGAGTTAAAGTTTACTTGTTCCCCTCGTTAAGAGTTAGGTTACTTGCTCTCATTATTACGAATTAAAATTTATTTGCTACCTTCATTACGAATTTAGGTTACTCGTTACCATTATTACGAATTAACGTTTATTTGCTCCCCTTTACGAGTTCAGGTTACTTGTTCCCATTATTACGAGTTAAAGTTAATTTGCTCTCCTAATTACGAGCTTAGGTTACTTGTTCTCATTATTAGGAATTAAAGTTTATTTGCCCCCTTAATACGAGTTTAGGTTAGATATTCCCCTTATTACGAGTTTAAGATCAAATTTGTCCCGAACAGCAACCTGATTAGAAAAAAAAATCCCTGGAAGCATGATCTTGTAGACTCATAGGGCCGTTTTCTGAACTCGGGTATAAATTAAACCCTGGTTTAAATTAGTGGTTTAACTATACTCCAAAACAAAAAGAGCTACATGTACGAAGAGCTAATTTAGCTCTTAAAGAGCGTGTATAGTGACTGCACTTCGGAGTGCAGATTTTTCTCGTTCAAATTTGAACTAGACAAATCAGTACTCCGAGTATAGAGACCCGATCGGTGCACAAGTCCCTGGAAGTATAATAACTCATAATGACATCCAAATTGTTCATAAGAGTCCGGGAATGATAACTGAAATATTTGTCTTCATTATAAAAGCAAAATGAAACAAAATAGTAAACATAATAAATATACAATATAAACAAAATTTTGAACTTTTTGCTCCCCATAACTTCCGCACAGAGTTAGACCGTGGTCTAAGTTAAACCTCACTTCACAATACGGACCATATGATAAAGCGAATATTTTTTTTGGTTTGCGTTTCCCCATACAGTTTTGATTACAGATAATTTAAAACTCTGTCCTAACAATTTGTCAGCGATTTTACGAACCGGCTCGAACCATGCAAACCTTGGTTGGTCTCCAAAATATGGTTTCGAGATAATCGCGTTCAAAGTTTGATGGTTCTTCAAACGCTCATAACTTCGTACTTAGAAAGAATATGCAAAATAAAACTCTCTGACGAATTCTTAAATATGTCTCATATTCTTCACTGAAATTAATTCATCATGATCCTTAATTATCATAATCTTTCAAACGTTTATATATTCATATACTTGTTATTTTCGTTCATTATTGTGAGCCTAATGAATTGATATCAAACCCTTTATCTCATCTTTCTAGGTGCCGGCGAATCTGGTAAAAGCACTATTGTCAAACAGATGAAGATCCTTCACAAAGGAGGATATATCGAAAGGTAATTTTCTCACTTATTGCAAATCTATCATTTGTTCAGATCTGATAGAAGCTGATTCTTTATTCGATATTATCTAAGATTCACGATTTAAGATTTGAGATTCAAGGTACAAAAGCCAAGAGCCAAGATCCACGATCCGAGAGACATTAGACACCTACCAAGAGCAAATACCCAAGACCTAAGATCCACGATCCAAGAGCAAAGAGACCAGATCCGAGAGCGAATACCGAAGATCCAAGATCCATTAGACAAGATTCAAGAGTGAAGATCCATGAGACAAGATTCAAGATCCAAGAAATTAGATCCAAAAGATATGACCCAAGACATGACATCCAAAAGATAAGATACAACACCCAAGAGCCATGATTCAAGAGCCTAAATCCACGATATAGTAGAAAAGATCCAAGATCCTTCAGCCAAGAGACCAGGTCCTCGCCAAAGATCCAGGAGAAAATATCCAAGAATAAATACCATAAAGCTAAGATCCAAGAGAGAGATTCTAGATTCATAAGATAGGATCCATTAGACAAAGTCCAAGAGAATACCCGACAGCCAAGATCCAGGAGAAAAGATTGAAGATCCAACCGATACGTTCTAAGAGAAAGATCCAATAGCCAACAGCCAAAAACCAAGATCCTAGAGCTAAGTGACAAGATCCAAGAGCGAATATCCAAGATCAAAGAGATAACATTCAAGATCCAAGGGTCAAGAGCCAAGAACCCAGAACCAAGAGACAAAACATGGATATCCAAGAGCCAAGAGCCAAGATCCAAGAGTTAAGATTTAAGATCAAAGGGTCAAGGGCCGGAGAAAATTCAAGATCGAAGATCCAAGAGCCAAAATCCAAAGTCTAAGACCCAAGAGCCAAGAGCCAAGTTTCAGGGGAAAAGATCAAATGGTGACGACACAAGGGCACAGATCAACGATCCAAGTAAGATCCAAGAGACAAGAGTGAAAAGCCAAGATGCAAGATCACAGAGCCAAAACTAATGTCCAAGCGTCAACATCCAAGATCCAATAGTCAAGAGGAATATCCCAGAACCAAGATCCAAGAGCCAAAATCTAAGAGCAAATATCGAAGAGACAAGATCCAAAAGAATACACAAGAGCCAAGATCCAAGAAACGAGATACCAGATCCAAGAGATAAGGTCTAAGAGTTAATATCAATCTATTACACAACTATTATCCGAAACTCTAACCAGACGGTCGACTTTATTCCTACATTTTCAGTCAAAGTTATGATTATTGAGAAATTAGATTTCACAAATCATCGATAATAATCATTGGCTTTTTCCTTTAAATTATACAGTGAAAGACGGGAATTCATCCAAATCATCTTGGAAAATGTCCGAGAATCTATTATGGTAAGTTACCAGTCTTAATATATGCTTACATTAATTAACTATCTAGGTATTTTGGCAACTACCAAGGAACTCTGAACTTGAATAGGTGCTTGGGTATGTTATACTGTACAATTGACATAATGAGCCACGCTACCCCTCCAAAATCACACATCATTTATCTTTTTAGATTGAAAATCTAGGTTTGCATTTGCTCTTGACATAATGTCAAAGATATCATCATAAAATTATTTCTCTCTCTTTTTCAGCAGGAAAATTTATGATGATATTGATTTGTCAATTTAACGAAAATGTATGACTCTGCCAAAATGATATTAGAAAAAGCTTATCATGATGTCATGGAATTGAATAAAACTGGACGTTGATTTAAAAGAAGGGGGGGGATAAATCTAGGGGCCAGCTTTGGGGTTCTCCAAGTTTTATATCAGTTATTCACGCTTGCTTACGATGGTTTAGTTCTTTATTATCATGTCCTCACGTTCTAAACATGTGATTGTGTGATACTTGTGTTTTAATTTGTTTTTATGTCAAGCCACATTTAAACCAAATTTAGATTGTCATCTATATATACCAGCATTTTTTTTCTTCTTCAAGAAACATCAATGAAATGACAAATACATATTATGATGGTAACTGCTGGTAAATGTTTCATCGAACCATTTAAAATACCCCCACATGTGTGCACTGCATAGTAATCAATTATAAGAGGGGAGTAAACTTTATTGTTCATTTGTTTGATAAATCATTATATTAAAGTATCAATCTTCGTGTTGCCAGTGTGTATAATTTGTTGGAATAATAAAAAGACGAATTTGCCTTTATAAACCACAACAGGGGGGTGTTTCACAAAGATTTAAGTATGACTTAGAGTCGCACTTAAATGCCTAGTTGCGCGCAATATGAAAGGCATGGCAGCATTGGTCAGATCATGCCATGAGGACGCGCACTACTGCGTATTGATCAATAAGATTGCGCGTTGCATATCTTGTACGCGTCGACATTTAAGTGCGATCTAAGTCATACTTAAATCTTTGTGAAACACCGCCAGGTCATTAACATTCATAAACTTAAAAGATTTCTTTCAGAATATTCGCTCTGAAAAATAAGGCTACAAAATCTTAAAGATGGCTTGAATATGATTACATAGCAATGACAGTAATTAGAAATCATATTGCACCTTAAAACGGCCTCATATTCGCCGGATGCTTGCCAGTCTTGGAATTCTAAGAAATGCACATCACATGAATTAATAAAAAGCAGTAAAACTTACCGAGTAAACACCTATTTTGATAATGCTATAGCGCAAAGTATCAGATATGGAAACATTTTAATTATTTTATATTCAAAGTCATACATTCCTATTGATTTTTAATAGTTGCTTTTTATGATTATTATGTTATTGCTATTATTAGAGAAACAGACAGGGAAAATAAAAATAAAGAAAAAGCGAACCGTGTAGTTTTTTTTACTACACTCTTTAGGAAGGACACGGAGAGAAAAAAGAGGAAATTCGATAAGATAAATAGAGAGAGAGAGAGAGAGACAATGGGAGGGCGGTGAAAAGGGTAAAAAAGAGAGAGAGTGCGAATTATTGTTTTTTTTTAATGTTGGCATATATATATATATATATAATCCTCGAGAGATACAGATGTGGTATACAACATTGAGCGGGAGGGGGGGAGGGTATATGAGCTAGAGAGTTTTGGGCAAGGAAAAGAGAAAGAGGAACTGACTATAACAGGTTGATAGATGGCATCGAGACGTTGCCATGACAACCACTAAATCGGCACAATACCGATTTGAGAATTTTCTCATTCTTTAATGCCGAGACAGGGTGCTGAAAATAGCGGCAGGAAGGAAGCGCAAAAACCCCAGGTGCTATTAATAGCTCAGCATCCCTATAAGCGAATTATACTTAAGGGTATGCTGTTTAATGGCCTCGCGTGCGAATACCAAGCTGAGCCTACTGCCTGTCCAAAGCGATGTGTTTGGATACATTGAAAATGACACACAACTCTGTATAATGACTCTCGATCTTTATGCTAGTCAAAACCGGTTAGAACCACACCTGAACATTATTAATGATGCGTATCTCGTATTTTTGTCGTAGTCATACAACCCACAAATCACATACCTATTGATATTGAATTTCATTTAAAATGAAATCCCATCAATACCCTCACTCTGAATATATTACAATAGATTACATATCCCCCTTGAGAGACATCAAAACCCCAAAAACAAAATTAAATTAACAATCGTAATCATTTAGATTGATTCCCTTGTATATTATTTTCAATCTCAGTTTGGTCCGTAATTACACTGCAAGGAGTAAAGAGCTTAACTCTGACAAATTTCAACCATGTTTACCCGGGGCCCGCGGTCTTACGAAGAATAGGGATAAATTCAAATTGAACTCAAATTTTTTTTTAAACAAGTGCACACCTAGTTACCAATGATGCATATAGCATTTCCATTTATTTGAAAGCAAGATAAAAGAGCTTTGTAGATTAAATGCTTTGCTCACTGGCATAGGTACCGCGGCCGGGGATCGAACCCCGGACTTTCCATGTACAGCCAGGCGCCTTAGAACACTCGGCTACGGCACCTCTACTAATTGAGATTGATGATCGATTCCGATGTCTTAACAACGAAGTTTGAGATCAATCTAGATTAAGGATTGATTCGAATCTACTGCAAGTGTTTGTAAGATATGCACAGTGGCGGATCCAGGGGGGGGGGGGGCACAACCGGCCCGTGCCCCCCTTGAGAGACATAATAAAAAATCGTAATGTAAATATACCGTTTTTATTCAAGTGTGTCCCCCTTTTAAAAGTGAGAACCTTTTTTTTGCTTGTCAAATTTTCATCGAGAAAAACGTGCCCCCCTTTTGGAAAATCCTGGATCCGTCCGTTATTCATATTCAGTGATTGGACCTTAATATCGTTCGGTTATCAGTAGTAGATGTGGACTTGAAAGATATACTCAGTAAAAGCATTGTTTATAATTTCATACAACGTTGTTTATTCACGATTAAATATTGAAAGTTATTATTATTTTTTTATTTTTAAAGACTGGTTTAATCTAATAAACCGCTAATATAAAGTTAATATCTTTGTCACACATATGTAAAAATGGACTCTTGCACATCTTTGTACATGTACATCATAACCTTTAAAAGGCTCGAATCCATGGAGGGGAATGGGGGGGGGGGGAGGGCGGGGCGAAAGGGCCTTGTCCCCTTTACCCACTTTTTTTATTGTTTTATTGTATTTTTTTATCATCAGCGTTATAATTTCCACTCTTCTTCTTCTTTTTGTTATTATTATAATTACTATTATTATTATCATTATCATGATTATTATATGATTAGTATCATTATCATCATTATTATCATTGTCATCCTTATGCGGAAAGGGGGGAATCATTTACCTATCGCGGTACAGAACACCCTATCAGCAAAAATGATGTTTTTGTAGGTGTCCAACGATAGAGATTAATCATATGTAATTCCATTTAATCTAATCTATCATATATGTTATATCCTTACCTATTTCAGAGCTTGGTCGAAGCCATGCCCCGTCTCCAACCGCCTGTGGAGGTAAAAGACCCGGAAGTAATACCGTCGTTTGAGTTCATCCGGTCATGTGACCCTCAGTGTGAAGTGTCGTCTGTAAGTGCACTTCATTTCGTTTATTTTCATTTCCAACACTGTAAAAAAAAAGAAAGAAGAAAAGTGTAAATTTTAAGCAAGTTCAGCAGGTTACTTTAAAAAAATCAATTTCTAAACAAGCTGTTCACAAAAGCTTAAAACTTTAAAACAGTTTAAACAATATTTTTTAACAGTCATTAAAGCTAGAGTTAGAGTGACGGATTTAAACAACCTTTTTTTTTAAAGTGAACGATTACAATGTAACGTTTGGTTTCGTACATCTTGATAATAAACGTATATATCCAAATTTTACGCACAGTATAATAGTCAAGATTATCACACAATTACAGGGTTGATAATGGAGAAGGCTGTTAAAAAAATCGGTGCTTGTGGAGTACAGCCTTACACGCTTTTTAGACATTTTTTTTTTGCAAGGTACCGTTTGCGCATGTTAAATTTTTGGACTTTAAACATGTTTAAGCGTTTTAGGGCGAGTCCTTTTTATTGCAATGATAGAACATATAAAGATTTTCCTTAATTAAGAGAATCAATTCTAAACGATTTTATAATCCAAATGAATATCTTTTCAGTTAAAGAAAATTATTCGTTGTTATCCATTTCCTATTTTTGAAGAGGGAATGCACCGTGCTATTTATAAGGCAAATTTGAGTTAATTTGAGGTAGTTTTAGGTAATCTTTGGTTGCTTTAAAAATCTCGATATTTGTTCTTTTTGAGAGTAAGTATTCTGAATATTATATTGATAACTTGAATTTGATTCATTTATTCGTTCTTAAAAACACTATGAAAATTCCATTCAATGTAATTATATAACAATAGTAGCTGCCATAATAATTTCTGACTTGCGAATACAATATATTACAAACAAAGAAGATTGTGCACACATGTGGATAACCTTAAATTATTCTGTACGACTGCATAAAGAAGTGACTCTAATCAGAATTTTTTTTTTTAACGATAAGTTATTCATATTTTCAGGAGTTCCTTAGAAATACACAAAGGTTATGGAAAGATGACGGGCTACAGAATTGCTTATCGAGGGCTAACGAGTTCCAACTCTTAGACAGTGCCAATTAGTAAGTATTCATATTCTGATTTCCAACATTGCTTTTTCCTCTCAAAAAATGTAGAATTTTCCATTCCTGAAAAAAAATCACAAATTAAATCTGAGATATTGTGCTTTTATATTTTAGAAATGAATCATTGTCAAAACTTATTTCATACACTCCGTTAGATACGAAAGGCTGGAGTAATTTTTTTTCTAAAACCAAATGTTGTACCCAACATTTTTAATGGTGTGGGCTCGAACCATTTAAAGTGGTAAATACAACATTTACAAAAGGTTTTCACTCCAAACTACTTTCAAATGTTGATTTTATATTTATTTTTAGAGTGTAATAGTGACATTGACAGTTGAATTATTTAAAAGTGAGCTAACATTTTAAGAATACTATTTATCATAAAACAATTTTTCTGTATGCAATTGGCGCATTTCTATTAGATGTTATTGGGTATGAAAGGAAACGATATATTTTTTAATTGATTGACCAATAGGCCTAATTACCTTTTATTTACATCCAGAATAAAAGCATACAATGGTAAAGCAATGCCTTAAATACATTACATTGTAAGGATATTAACGGTGGGAATTAAATATGTTGAAAAATCAAATATGTGTATCCTGCATAATATTCATAGCCTGCTTTGAAATGAGTGAAACGCGTAAAAAGAAAAAGGCTTAAAAATATAATAGACATTTCGTTCATTTTTGTGTGGGGCGTTGTGGCCCAGTGGATTAGTCTTCTGACATTGAAACAAAGGTCGTGGGTTCAAATCTCAGCCGTGACGTAATTTCCGTCGGCAATAAATTTATGTACATTGTGCTGCACTCAACCCAGGTGAGGTAAATGGGTACCTGGCAGGAATGTATTCCTTTAAATCCATCCGCGCTGTAAAAGGCTTCGGGGCCAAAGTCAGGGTAATATTATCGAATTATAGGGACGCTTTTGCCACTGGTACGCTCTAAATAAGCATGTTGGTATTACTGTTATTATTATCATTTCGTTCAAATCAGTACGGTATTTATCACTCTGAAATTTGTCTATCCAGTGTTAGGGGTAAATGTGTGTTTAGTGGGTAAAATGATAGCAAAAACTACAATCAATAGAATAGCTCGTGAAAATTTGAAACATTTTTTTTTCTCAAAATATGGGTTACAAATTTACCCCCAAACATCTTGTGTTTCCTTTCACTCGCCATTAGGGTGTAAACCGTGTTAGGAAAATATCAATAAATGTACAATGATAAAATTTGTAAGGATTTGATGACAAGATGTATGGGACTTTGAAATTCGTTATGAATTTTCATGATCAAACCTATTACGCCACCATGCTTTATTTAATTTGCAAATAAATTCTACTCTGGTCAGTCTGAGATAAAGGCCTACGTATAAGAACCGTCTATATTTTACCAAACACACACAGTAGGCCTACAGCTTTATCCGCCAATATGTCTTTTTTCTCTCTCGTTTTGTTTAACACTGAAAAGCATGACCACAGTTCGTTACAGGTTATATAAACTATTGTTTAATTTCAAAGCCAGCGCTTTTCGAGTAAATGACACGTGACGGTTTATCCAGGCAAGGTATCCTAAAATTATCACCCTTTATTGTTCTTTATTGCATTATGATGCACCCACATTGGTGATGCTGGTTCCGCGTTGTGATCTCGCGTTCAGCGCGTTGAGTATTGAACAAAAGAGGGATGGAAGGTCATTATAATTGCCTATCTCGTGCGACTCTTATACGCAGGTGGTCTATTTTTGAAGTATTCTTTATTGCTTTCTATGCTAAGCAGGTATTTTATAACAAACAATGACAAGTCCTTTTCGTGATGTATACGTACACAAAAATAGATGAATAAACATTGCAGGTCACTCTGACTATTGCACTGATTTGCCAAGCACGATCTGCGCAATGTTTAAAAGAAAATGTCATGTTAAATGGAATATTAAAAAAAAATGTTGCCTGGTTTCAATCCATTGATTTTTTTTCAATGATTTCTTTTAAGTATATCTTTGTCGTTATTCATCATTGACCACTGTTTTATTTTTGTATATGTCATGTTTACGACATTCGAAAAGGCTCCTTTGCAAAGCAGGCCAATTGGTTTAAACAGATAGGAGTCAACTATATTCCAAGTCAAAATGACTCGCTTCCGAGTTACTTTGACTCGGAATTTAGTAATTTCTAGTCTGATGCCACACCTTTCTGAGTCTAAATCATTCGGAATCTGAGTCAATTCAACTCAGAAAAGAGTCAACATCATTCGGAGTTGAGTCAATTCAACTAAGAAATAATTAACTCTTAGCCGGCGCAACTCCGAGTCAAATCTGACTCCCTCCAAAAAAGGAAATATTTTATTAATCCAAAGGCGTACTTTCTGCACGTCTATACCCTGGTCATCAATCAAAAGTGACGTTCAGAGGGATATTATGCAATGTGCTATTTCCAGACACCGCGATCAATACTGTGTGATCCAAACGAGTCAAATCTGACTCCCTCCAAAAGAGGAAATATTTTATTAATCCAAAGGCGTACTTTCTGCACGTCTATACCCCAGTCATCAATCAAGAGTGATGTTCAGAGGGATATATATGACGTGCTATTTCCAGACACCACGATCAATACTGTGTGATCCACACGAGTCAAATCTGACTCCCTCCAAAAGAGGAAATATTTTATTAATCCAAAGGCGTACTTTCTGCACGTCTATACCCCAGTCATCAATCAAGAGTGATGTTCAGAGGGATATATATGACGTGCTATTTCCAGACACCACGATCAATACTCCCGGTCAATACTGTGTGATCCAAAATAACGCAATCAGTTCATTCGGTCTGTGGTTTTGTCGGTGTAAAACCTATATATATATGTATGTATATAACTGGAAATTGGCAACAGCAGAATGATGTTTAATTTCTAACCACAAGGAAAATTCTCTGTAAAAATATTATGATTACGAATTGCTAACAATCAATTAATATATTTCTTTGAGTTTATCATTTCATATCCTCTGCAGTTTCCTGCCACATTACACAGTAAAAAAAAAATAGCACGTTGTTTAAGCCTGTCACTCTAACAACAAGTTGTTTAAACTTTTTTGGTGGTATTTTTAAAATTTTTTAAACAGTTGTTTACAAGCTTAAACAGTTGTTTAAAAAGTTTAAACAATAGTTGTTGGAGTGACTGGCTTAAAATTTCAAAGAGCATTTTCATATCCAGTGTAGAATAAATTTGCATGTGGATTGCGGGCTTTAATACAGGATCCAGTCATGAAATATGAATTATCATAATACTCATACAGAAAACTTTAATCTGTAGGAGATGATCAAATAAAATATTTAGAAGCTTTAACCAATCTGAAAAATATATTCTTGTCATGGATGAAAGCTTGTGAAAAGTTTTGATTTGGTTCATAGAATCTTGAATATCATCGTATACTATTTTGATTTGATTTTACTGTTTTCTTCTGCATTCATTCGTATAATATTATTTCCAATAACTTAATAAAAATTATATATTAAAAACTATTTTTGGGCAAGAATAGTAGATAAAAAATTTCGATAACTATGACTTACTATTATGGATAACAGTCTGGAAGTAACTTCATGAATGCACATTCTTTATATATTTTTTTTCAGTTTTCTAGACAAAATTGAAGAAATCATGGAACCGGATTTCATCCCCTCAGATCAGGTAAGTTGTTGTCTAGTTATGCTACAGTCCTACCAACGAAACCGTCTCCAAACCGTCCGATAGTATGACATTAGTAATAACGTAATAGTTCTGATAGGTCTGCGCCCCGTCTTACAAAGACTTGCGATTGATCTGATCAATCGCAACTATGGAAAGCCAGCAAAGTCTATATGTTTGCTCATTTTTTTCTAGATATGAAGGTTTATCCATAATTTCATTGATTTCTTGACAGTTTGGTGTGTTCTCCTTTGTTTACAAAGAACATTTGGCATATTTCCTGTAGAAATGGATTTCCATAGAGTTGCGATTGATTGGATCGATCGTAACTCTTTGTAAGATTAAAAAAAAACAATTTCACACCTAGTTACCAATAATGCATACATCATTTCCATTTATTTGAAAGCAGGATAAAAGAGCATTGTAGATTAAATGCCTTGCTCATGGGCATAGGTGCCGCGGCCGGGGATCGAACCCCGGACTCTTTCATGTATAGCCAGGCGCCTTAGACCACTCGGCCACGGGACCTCCACTGTAAGATGGGCCATGGAGTCGGTTTCGGCAGTGTGACTGCAGCACAATTTCTCGGTCACCCCAACATAACCGAGTCCAAATCGATCGATTGTATGTCATTGGTAATAACATAATAGCTTTGATCGGTCTGGAGTCGGTATTGCGGATGTGACTGCAGCACAGTTTTCCGGTCTCATCAACATAACCGACTCCAAACCGACCAAAGGTATGTCATTGGTAATAACGTAATAGCTTTGATCGGTCTGGAGTCGGCTTCGGCGGTGTGACTGCAGCACAATTTTTTTCGGTCACCCCAACATAACCGACTCTAAACCGACCGATGTTATGTCATTGGTAATAACGTAATAGCTTTGATCGATCTTGAGTCGGTTTCACGGATGTGACTAGACCCGGTTTTCCAGTCTCATCAACATAACCGACTCTAAACCGACCGATGGTATATGTCATTGGTAATAACGTAATATAGCTTTGATCGGTCTGGACTCGATCTCTCCAGTGTGACTGGAAGATATACTCTCTAAATGCAAAGGAGCTGATCTTGTCCATAATCAAAATCCTCTCAGAGTTAGATGAGGGATCTTTCTGGTTCTGTTCTGTTTATGGTAACTCTCTCGTCAGGTCAGCTCTTTGCTGGTAAACGCCAAGCTGGTTTATAACCAATTACCTCGGAAACATTTTACTTCAAGTTTAATCAGTTATAGTGGCTGAACTTAAAGACGACAGATATTATGCTGCACTCAACCCAGGTGAGGTAAATGGGTACCGCTAGGAAGTAATTCCTTAAGAAGCTGTGTGCGCTATGAACGCCTAGCTTAGCCGGGTAATATAGGAGCGCCTTGAGCACCTAACAAGGTGGATATGTGCGCAATATAAATATCCTATATTATTATTATTACTCTCGGGCCATTGTATCAATGTGGAGGCAATGGCAGAGGGGGATTCGAACTCACAACCTTGCGATTATGAGTCCAATGCTCTGACAACTAGACCACACGACCCTGATGGAACGAGACAACGATCCTTCAAGAGCGAACCCTCACCATTTTTGGAGTGATACTGTGAAAAAAATGCACACTTTCACTCCAAAAAGGCAAACATCACTTTTAAAAGACCGAAATCTCATTCCATCAGGACTGGTCTCTCGTTTCACTCTGAGAGGAGTGCGACTAGCGACCAGACCAGCTCATTTGCAATTGTATAGTGTGACGTACAACCCCTGACACCATCGACGACAGAACTAGCCAAGTCCATGTACAGTACCGTGCAACTGTGCAGGTTCAGTCTGCAATTTAATATAAACAATAAACACTTGTTAAGTCAACATGTCTTGTAACAGATAGATTTTCTCACATGAATCATGAATAATTTCTTTTCCTTTTATATGCAATTAAATATCATCATGCAATAAATATCTATCTTGCTTGAAATACTAATATTTTGTTGTATCAAGTGTCATTCTTTCAATATAGCCTACGCTTTAATACATCAGCTGTATTCTCACAACCTTCTTCGATTAAGTCAACCTATACTCAAGGCATTCTCATAAGCCTCTAGCTACCAGCTTTGAAATATCTCAACCTTGTCTGACATTTCCCCTTTTGTCTCACATGAACTACACTAATTACCATAAATGTACTCCAAACTTATACAGGCCTTTGTTTTAGTCATAGCCCTGAATACATGTATATTAACTGTAAACAAAGAACTCATAGTCACATTTTCTTGTAATTAAAAAACCCTACAAGTACTTGTTGTTGTCATACAATAAGGAATAGCGCACCCTACGACACATTAACGTACATGTAAGTGCCCACGTACCCGATTCACTATCCATTATGTAACACATATAGCGTGCACTTTCACATACACTTTCATTCACATATTGAAACTCACGATACAGTAATTTGGCACTTCAAATAATCATACTTAAATCCCATGAAATTACAACTGAATCAGTTTTATAGATAATTAAACTATTTAACTTCAAGATTAAATGCTCGTGTACTCACATCATTGGGCTTGTATGCAATTTTTAACCAAAATCAATGGCATCGTCGGGCAACAAATCAA
This sequence comes from Lytechinus variegatus, assembly GCF_018143015.1. Taxonomy (NCBI): domain Eukaryota; kingdom Metazoa; phylum Echinodermata; class Echinoidea; order Temnopleuroida; family Toxopneustidae; genus Lytechinus; species Lytechinus variegatus. The sequence goes on along the minus strand of NC_054753.1, from coordinate 22,265,885 downwards.
CTCCAAACTCAGAATTTTTAGCAGCACGCTTTGACAACGCCCTCACTGGCCAAACTTGTATTTCGCTTCGAAATCATCGCTTATGACGTCAGTCTCGACATTTCACACCCGACATTCCGGCCCCTTTAAATGCGAAGCTTTACTGAGCATTTAACCGAAATTACAAAACATATATGTACCACTACTTATTAACTCCTTAAGTTCACTTAAGCTGAATTGTATACTAATGTTGCTACAAATAAATCAGATCTCATCTGCATAAAGAAAAATAATCATTTCAGCATAATACTTCTGGAACTGTATGGTAAATTCTCATACAATCTGTAAACCTTCAATATAGTCTTATTAATTATAAAAGCATTTTCAATTGGAACAAAGGTTCATAAAGCCTCAGTGCAGGTAAGAACGTCTACTCTGTAGTAATATGTAATAAACTCTCAAGATATCTATAATGAAATATTACATCACAATAACTTCGTTTAAGTTTGTTCAGTTTGACACATCAAACACCAATTAACACTTTAGAAAAACATCACCAAATTTTAAAAAATGGTATAGCAAACTCTTCAATAAATATGATAACCCTAAATCCAAATGTTTAACTTCTATGTGACAACTTATATTCACGAATGACCTTGTTATTAAACCAGTGTCAAACAATTTAACAAAGTTTAACCATGGCAACCAAGCAATTTCCATATGCATGAATAATCTCATTGACCAGGAAGTAAAATATAGATAACAACTCCATTATTAGTACCTCATACAACTCTTGTTACACTTGTTCCATTTCAATTTTCCCATATTCTTTAATGGTACTTAATCGTTTATCAAGCAAATTCTGTTTAATTTTGCTAATTTCTCTAGTTGAAAAATAAAAAGCATTTTCAACAATTGCCTTATAAAATGTTAAAGAAAACACTCAAAGTTCAGAAAAATATTGAAAAAGTTTTCCTTCACTACACATTCTTTCACATGTTTAACTTTGGATATTGTAATATTTTCCAAAACTTATGCACTCAAAATAGATACTACATGAACCAAAAAGGCATCCTTTTGCCAATAACCTTGGGATTTTGGTAAACTGTATTAATTTTTTTTTGAGATAAAGGTCTTATAAAAACAAAACCATTACCATAGTCAACCAACATATACTCATTCAATATGAAATATTAAATGTTCTTAAATGTCCTTCTTCAAATGCAGTGCATCACTGGCTCGAAAGCGTCCATCTTGGATATTAAATTTATCTCAATCGCTTGCATCGATATTCGATAAGTCCTTTAACAAAATTGTCCAACTTGCTTGTCTCTTCTTCGTACACGAATATATTCATATTGTCTTAAATCGCGACTATGTTCATGTTGTATTAGAAGGCAATTGTGTTCATCTTGTAGCACGCGACTATGTTTATCTCAACGCGACACATCCTCTGTTCCCTTTGCTTTTGTAACTCACAACGCGATAGGGTCTCACAAGTGGGTTGAATGTTATTTTATCACAAATATTTGTTGTAAAACTAAACATAATCAAAATGGCTTTGCACAAAAAGGGTATTTTTTGGTATGTATTCTATCACAAATAGAATAGAACAATAATTGGTAACTTCCTAGCACTGAAATATGAAGCTGTGTTTTGTTTTGTTTATCCAAAGAATTTCACACATCTGCTTCTAAAATTAAACACAGCTTTGCGATTGGCCTAACAAGAACACTATTCCTCGTTTTGATCTCTGCGCTACGGACAAGACCTTCTCTGTCGGGCATGGTTTTGAGCACTCTACCCAACAGCCACAGATTACGCGGCAGATTCTGGTCCACAACCAGCACAAGGTCACCAACTTTCACATTGCGATGCGATGACACCCATTTTTCCCTCTCCTGCAGTTGTGGCAAATACTCCTTCAGCCAGCGTCGCCAAAAAAGGTCTGCCATGTATTGCACATGACGCCACCTTCTTTTCGCATACACGTCAGTCTTATCAGTCAATGCTGGAGGAAGTTGAGGTCTTCTATTGAGCAGAAGCAGGTGATTTGGCGTCAAGGCTTCTACATCATTCGCGTCATCAGAAAGTCTGGTAATAGGCCTGTTGTTGATGATACTTTCGACTTCACAGAGTAGTGTACTCAAACTTTCATCTGATAGTGTTTGCTGCTTCATCAAGGCAAGGATCAATTTCCTCACTGTGCCAATTTGTCTCTCCCAGATTCCACCAAAGTGTGACGCTCCAGGTGGATTGAATGACCACTTAATGTTTCTCTGGAGTAGCTCTTCATCTAGCTTGGCTTGATTCCACCCTTCTATCTCTCGTCTTAGTTCCCTTTCAGCACCAACGAGATTGGTTCCATTATCTGATCTTATCTCTCTCACATTGCCTCTTCGAGCTATAAAGCGTCGTATTGCATCAATACATGAATCAGTGTCCAAAGATGAAGCCATTTCAATATGAACAGCTCGAATGGCTAGGCATGTGAAAATCACTCCGTAACGCTTGACCATACTCCTTCCTCTTTTAACTTCAATAGGCCCAAAGAAGTCCATGCCTACTTTAGAAAATGGTGGGTCATCAGGCGTCACTCTGTCCTTGGGCAGATCAGCCATTTTTTGCTGTAGAACCTTTGCTCTTTGCCGTCTGCAAGACACACATTTCCCTATCATCCTTCTGATTTTAGCTCCTGCACCAGGCAACCAGTACTTCTCACGTAGTGTCGACAGAATGTAGTTTCTTCCACTGTGTCCACATTTCTCATGTATCTCTCTCAATATCAATAGAGACACAGGGCTTTCCTTGGGAAGCACGATAGGATGCTTTGCTTCCAATGGCAACGCAGACCTGCTCAACCTTCCTCCAACCCGGATCAGGCATCCTACCAATTTTGGATCTAGCTTGTAGATGCTGCTAGATTTCTTTACACTATCTTGAGCAGTTAGTAGATCAATTTCTTCCTCGAAGAAACGTGACTGTTCATACTGCAGGATTTTCTGCTCTGCATAGTTCATCTCATCTAGTGTTATCCTACTGGATTCACCTCCCTTGTCAGGTTTGGGAAGCTTTCCCTTAGCTTTAAGCCACTTCAGAAACTTGATCACCCAACAGACTGCCCTCTTTAGCCTGTACCATGATGAGTAGTGGGCAATCATTCTATCCATGAGTCGTCGTTCATCTACTGCTGTGCCGAAGGTACTGGCATCTTTGACCAATTTGACCTCTGGATCATTGTCTAACAGGTTTCCCGCTTCTATTGGACTTGTGGGCCAGTTCTCCTTCCCTTGCACTAAGAAATCAGGACCATGTACCCATCTCTCACTAGCTAGAAGATCCTTCGCTGACAGTCCCCTTGACACATCATCGGCTGGATTAGATTTGGAGTCCACAAAGTGCCATTGCTCTGGATTAGAGTAGCTCCTAATTGCTGCTACTCTATTGGCAACAAAGGTCCGGAATCGTTTCTCTTTGTTTCCGATGTACCCTAAGACAATGGTACTGTCCGTCCAGAAGTGAGAACTATCCACTGGTACATTAAGTTCTCGTCTAAGAAAGGCATCTAGCTTCACACTTATTGCTGCAGCAGACAGCTCAAGACGTGGGATTGTTGACTTCTTGATTGGAGCAAGATGAGATTTTGCCATCAAGAGCTCACTGTGCATCTGATTATTTCCAGTCTTAGATATCAGATAAGATGCTGCCCCATATGCTCCTTCAGATGCATCAGAGAAATGATGCAAATCATACTTGACTGGATCTGCAAATCCATGGGGTCTAATGCACCTGTTTACTGTGAACTGTTCTATGTCTGCTAATTCATTGAGCCAGATAAGCCACTTCTCTTTGTCGACTACAGGAATTGGATCATCCCAGGCTAACTCTTTCCGACAAAGTTCTTGCAGAATTAGTTTTCCTCTTACTAGAAATGGACTTGCAAATCCCAATGGATCGTAAGTTGATGAGACGACACTTAGTAATCCTCGTCTTGTGAAGGGCTTGCACTTAGGTAAGATCTTGTACCCAAAACAATCTGTTTCGACATTCCAAGTTATGCCTAGAGCACGATCAATTGGGAGAGCATCATAATTTAAATCCACTCCACACAACTCCTTAGCCCTCTCATCTACTGGTATAGACTCAACAACAGCTGGGCTATTACTCATCCACTTAGTGAGATTGAATCCCCCTCTGCTAAGTAGTTCTCGAAGTTCAACTGCTAACTTAATAGCTCTCTCCTCAGTCTCTGTCGATACAAGGCAATCGTCAACATAAAAATGTTGAAGAACAGTCTCTATCGTTTCGGGCCCAAAGTCTTGTTGATTATCAATCGCCGTCTGACGAAGGGCAAAACTGCAGGCACTAGGACTCCATGTCCCTCCAAACAAATGTACGCACATGCGGTATACAGGTGGCTCTACTGACATATCTCCTGACGGCCACCACAGGAATCGTAGAACGTCTCTCTCAGAAGGGGGAACTCGAACCTGATGGAACATTGCCTCAATGTCAGCTGTTAAGGCAATTGGATCCTTTCTAAACCTTAACAGTACCCCTGTCAACTTGTTTGTCAGATCTGGGCCTTGGTGCACAACGTCATTCAGTGATACCTGGTTTGACTTCGCAGCACAATCATAGACAATCCGTACCTTACCCGGCTTCTTGGGGTTGACCACAGGATGGTGAGGAAGGTACCATACATTCTGCTTTTCCTCAGTCTGAGCTCTTACAGTGGTATCCACCTTCTCAGCATACCCCTTCTCAAGAAGGCTGGACATTCCTTCCTTATACTTGCTGAGTAGGTAATCGTCTCTCTTCAGTTTCTTTCTCAGTGACTCAAGGCGTCGTTCTGCCAAGAAAAGATTCTCAGGCAACTGCAAATTCTCATCCCGAAAGGGAATAGGCAATTGGTAATGACCCATGTCCATGGATATCCCTTCCTTCCAGAGCTCGAGTACCATCTGATCGTTCACAGACATGCCTCTGCTATCATCGTGGAGATACTCCATTCCCTCAAGTTTCCAAAAACTCTTGACTTGATCTTCTAGTTCCAGTCCAAATTGATCAGAGACATAGTTTGAAGATACATGGATTCTTGCATTACTTCGAGCTCCTCTCTCTCTGAGCGGTCCATTTAGAGTCCATCCCAGAATGGTTCGAACTGCGTAAACCTCACCAGGCTTACCTGCTCTGACTTCAAGCGGCATCAACGCCTGAGGTACATCTTGCCCAATTATCATTGTGACCTGGCTTTTACTTATCTCTGGAAAGGCAAGATCCTTCAAGTGTGAACTATTGGATATGTCGGCCTCTGTCGCCATATTAGAGATGCTAATGTTCAAGTCAGGACGAGTAAATACCCTCACGTCTAACTCTGTATCCGAAGCATATCCCATGACTTTCAGATTCACTGCATCACATCTCATCTGGCTGTTTCTGTTCTGTAGGGTAGATACAGATAGAATCTTACTTCTGCCTTTAGCTTGAAGCACCTCTTGTAACTCCTTCAGACAAAAGGAAGTGGTCGAGCCAGAGTCCAGGAGTGCAAATGTCTCTACGATTATGTCTCCATCTGTAGCTCGTACCTTGACAGGCACAATAGGAAGAGCCACTCGAAATCCTCCGGCCCCTCTGACTTCACTGCTTGTATGTGATGACAAAGATTCACCAGGCACACAGTCTTCTGTTTGAGTTGCTGAATGAGAACTATCTTTCTCTGTCTTCTTGGAAGAATTCTTGCCTTCTCTAGACCTTCCTTCACTAGATACCAGCTGCTTCCCAGTATGAAGAAACTTGGTGTGCTTCATCTTACAGCCCTTGACAGAACAGGTCCGGTTCAATGAGCACTTGGATGACATGTGCCCTGGCTGAAGACAGTTGAAACACAACCTCTGGTCTCGAGCATATTGAAATCGTTGCTCAGGATTCATTGTCTTAAACTGTGGGCAGCTGAACAATCCATGATTATCACCACAGATCATACATTTTGATGAGCTGAGAGAAGTTGAGAAGTTAGACTTTGGAGCTTGCTGGCGATGAAAGGATGAAGAAGACTTTTCTTTGGCTTTGAAGTTACGACCTTCCTTCGATCCTTGAAGCAATGTTCCATAGACAGGATCACTCATCTCATCTGCAGCATTCTTAACATATGCAACAACATATGCAACAACATCACAAATGTTTGGTGGTCTTCCCAAGTCTCTTATATGTTTCACTTCTCTTACCCACCTAGTCCTCAAGGCATAGGATAGCCTCTCGATTACCTTCAGCAGCTCTCTCTGAGAACTCATCTCTTGAATAATACCTAGCACTCTTCGTGTCTCAGTGCACGACTGCAATTCATCAGCGAACTCTCTCAACTGCTTACAGTTACTTGTAATTATTGGGCCTTCTGTCACTCGCCTCAGCCAGGCTTCTCCTATCTTAAAACTATCTCCAAACCTCTCATCCAGAAGTTCTCTAGCCCGGACATAACCTTGGTCTGGTACCATCATCATACAGCACTGTATAACCTTCCTTGCTGCGCCCTCGCAACAACTGTACAGCCTCATTAGCTTACCGCTGCTCGACAACAAGGTATCGCCTATCATACAGTCGAATGACTGTACAAACTCATAATACTTCAGTGGATCACCATTAAACTTCATCAATTCAGCATTGGGTGAGTTGATGGATGCTAGAAGCTGCTGCTGGCTTGCTTGACCCATCTGCAAGTGTCTTAGTATCTCCATGTCAAGCTGACTCTTTGATGGAGATGTCTCCTTGGGCGTAGAAGCTGTCATCCCAACAGGATCATTCATCATCTTAGGAGACTGTTCAAGCTTATAAGGCAACGTGCTTTCATCTCCACCAACATCCTTGGCGACATCACTCTTAGCCTGAGTGGCTTTACATTTGTCCGAATCAGCAGACTGAGTCTTGAAGGCTATCACATGACTGCTAATCTTAGAGCCATTCTCGAACTGACTGTAAACTCGTCCTTCAGCCTCCATCACCTTAAGCCTTGTCTGTATTTCCAAGTCATCTTTCCTTTGCTTAAGCTTAAGCTCTTCAAGTTCCAACTCTTGTCTAAGTCTAAGAGCCTCCATTTCAGCCAAAAGGGCTGCTTTCTTTGCCATAGCTTTCACCTTGGATGAACTACTGGTAGTTGTGGCGGAGCCTTGCCCTGCTTGGCTCACCGAATCATCCGGCTGGACCTCACTCATGGTGACTGCGTTATCTTCTATAACCTTCAAGCTGATACTGAACTTGAATGTGACGTACAACCCCTGACACCATCGACGACAGAACTAGCCAAGTCCATGTACAGTACCGTGCAACTGTGCAGGTTCAGTCTGCAATTTAATATAAACAATAAACACTTGTTAAGTCAACATGTCTTGTAACAGATAGATTTTCTCACATGAATCATGAATAATTTCTTTTCCTTTTATATGCAATTAAATATCATCATGCAATAAATATCTATCTTGCTTGAAATACTAATATTTTGTTGTATCAAGTGTCATTCTTTCAATATAGCCTACGCTTACATCAGCTGTATTCTCACAACCTTCTTCGATTAAGTCAACCTATACTCCAGGCATTCTCATAAGCCTCTAGCTACCAGCTTTGAAATATCTCAACCTTGTCTGACATTTCCCCTTTTGTCTCACATGAACTACACTAATTACCATAAATGTACTCCAAACTTATACAGGCCTTTGTTTTAGTCATAGCCCTGAATACATGTATATTAACTGTAAACAAAGAACTCATAGTCACATTTTCTTGTAATTAAAAAACCCTACATGTACTTGTTGTTGTCATACAATAAGGAATAGCGCACCCTACGACACATTAACGTACATGTAAGTGCCCACGTACCCGATTCACTATCCATTATGTAACACATATAGCGTGCACTTTCACATACACTTTCATTCACATATTGAAACTCACGATACAGTAATTTGGCACTTCAAATAATCATACTTAAATCCCATGAAATTACAACTGAATCAGTTTTATAGATAATTAAACTATTTAACTTCAAGATTAAATGCTCGTGTACTCACATCATTGGGCTTGTATGCAATTTTTAACCAAAATCAATGGCATCGTCGGGCAACAAATCAACTCCAAACTCAGAATTTTTAGCAGCACGCTTTGACAACGCCCTCACTGGCCAAACTTGTATTTCGCTTCGAAATCATCGCTTATGACGTCAGTCTCGACATTTCACACCCGACATTTTGCTCCTTGGCGGGGAATCGAACCCTGGTCTTCCGCGTGACAGGCGGAGATACTTACCACTATACTACCAAGGACACAAGTACACAGCTTTCAGCAATATGCGTTATTCCTATGCTCATAATAAATCTATGGTTTACTCGAGACTAAATAATAATAATATTAGTCCCCAGTTCTATGGAGTGCTAGGTTTAAGGATAAATGATAGTTGTGCTAACAACTTCAAAATTAATTAGTAGAGAATCCGATGAAATGACCTCACAAAGTCAGTGCCTATTGCCCGTACTCTGAAGTCGGGTTTAACTAACATGACTAAGACCTAATTCTGTGCTTAAATTATGGGGAGCCAACAAATAAAAAAAATTGCTTCTATTTTATATTTTCTTTGTTTACTACTTTGCTTTCATAATGAAGAAAATACTTACAAATATTTCATTTATCATTCTCAAACAATTATGAACAATTTAGGTGTCATATGAGTTAGTAAATAAGATGTTACTGTTAGGGATTTGTGCCCCAATTGGCTCTCCACAGTTAAACCACAACTTTAAACCAGGGTTTAATTTAAACTTGACTTCAGAATACGGGCCTATATGTGTCAATAAAAGTATGTGCAAAAGGATTCTGGAGGAAAATGTTTACTCGCATAGAAATTTACCAAAAACAACTATGAAACGTAAGCAAGATGTGAGTTATTTTCTTCCTGAGTATAAAGTGATTGGTTAACATTGGTTTGACTTGTAAAAAATCTGAGCTAGAAAGTCACACTTGTCACCTATGTGTGTGTGATATGTTACAAAAATGAAGCCCAGAAAAAATTGCATTCGAAAATAATTATATGGTGCGTCAAAAATTGAAATATAAAGTGACCGGAAACACCATCTTAATTTCATCCCATACACTTATGTTTACTATTTAGGCGTCTAAAAGACACCTATTTACAAAATCGGGGTTTGCCTTGTAGTTTTAGCTTTTCATTCTCAATAATGGTTGTTTTCAGGGTTTATTAGTTCTAATACATGCACTTGTACACATGTTTCATCTTGGTTTGAGAATTTTTTAAATCGGCTGCTCACAAAGTTAAACAACACCTTTAACAATCCACGCAATGTTTTATCGATATTATCAATGTTTTGTTTTTGTTTCATTTTTTGTTAAGGACATAGTCAGGACAAGAAAGATGACAACGGGAGTAGTGGAAACGTGGTTTGACATCAATAACGTCACATTTCAGTAAGAATTTTTTTTTCAGGGCCTTTCCAAGACAATTCCTTTTATGAGAGTTGCTGGAGATTGATTGTCATTTTTTAACAACAAGCCCCAAAGTTGGTAAAACAACGAGAAAGGGCGACGCAAGGGTATTCTGATGGGATGGGGGAGGGAGGGGGAGGGGGAGGGGGAAGTTACACGCCTAAAGCTCTTCTTTTGTACTTGTCTTTCCTCTTTCTTTGTTTCACTCTGTTTCTCTCTCTCACTAACACGGGGGGGGGGGGGGGGGAGGGGGCAGTCAGTGTCAGGTAGTATTATTACACGTCCACAATGATATACCTTGGTTTTAAGGCTTGGTGAACTGGGGCCCGTTGCAGAAAGAGTCGCGTTTAAACTTAAGCCAAAAAATCAATCGCAAGTCCAAAATGCGCGCTGTTGATTGGTTGAAAGTCAAGTTCCGCATGATTATTAGAGTTGCGATTGATTACAACTCTTTCTGCAACGGACCCCCTGGACTATCAAGCATGCAAACAATAAAATATGCATACCAATTTTCTCAATAACCTTGTACCCACTACAAACCCCCTTATTTACCTTCTGTGGAGATATTTATACACATTCATCGTAATCTAAGTGAAAAAATCTACCTACTCATTTCACGCTTTAATTATATCAATTTTCTTTTTATCGACAGCATGTTAGATGTTGGCGGACAGAGAGACGAGCGGAAAAAGTGGATTCAATGTTTTTCAGGTAACTCGTCTATAGTTACACTTTGCCTCCACTGTCGGGCGTTCAGTGTAGTTATAGAAAAGATGATACTCCTTTTTCCATTCATAACGAAATTTAAATTGTACTTTGTAACAAGTTCCTCGTTAAAGAAATCCTCTTGATTACTTTACTGTCTAACTTTTGGGCACGTCCAAGAAAAAAACCCCAACAAAGTCTTCAAATTCTAAAGGGAAAGGTTGACGAATATCAGGCTATGAAATTCAATTTTTTTAAATCGAAGATAAAAAAATTGTTATAGCATTATCATCCCAAGCACTCAATTGTCACCACCGAGTAAAAGCTTTGTATATCAATGTAATTCCCATGATTATGTTGTTTTTGTTTAATCCCTAAGATATAACTGCCTTAATCTTCGTGGTTGCCTGTAGTGGGTTTGATCTTTCACTTCGAGAAGACGACTCCAAGAACAGACTAGCAGAATCTCTTTCCCTCTACGAAAGATTATGGAAGAACAGGTAAATAAGCACCAAACACGTATAGATATGTTTTGGTCACTCAGCTATCATATTAAAATCACCGAAAAAGCCTATGTTACTGAAATTTTAGATATTCCATTTGAGAGACAGTTATGACCGCACATCACTAATTAGTTCCCGTCATTTCGGGGGTTCCCCATATTGACATCATGCCAAGAAATAATTTCACATAAAATCAATGATGCGCATCTGAATACTTTTTATCACATTGACATGAAGTGGGACTATCATCGCTTCAGATAGGTCCATTTTAAGCAGTGTCATTAGATCCTTTTTAGTATCTTATATGGGGACTATATTAGTTGCCCAGGAATACCTATCCCCACTTGCTGCATGCATCCAAGTTAATGGCATTTATGAGGCGCCAATTTATCTAGTTGCCTATTCAATGGCGCACTTTATATTTCTCGGCTAAGTTCACGGCCGAAGGCGCTTGCTGGATTCAAAGAATTCATCCTACCGGGTACCCATTCACCCCATCTGGGTTCAGTGGAGTATACTGTGGTTAAATTTCTCGTTGAAGGAAAAACAGCATGGTTTGAAATCGAACCCACGTCCCTCTGATTAAAAGAGTAAATTCGTAAAAGTTTCATAGTATTCTGGATTTCAGACCCCTACCAAGAAAAACGCTGAATAAAATATCTTAAATTCTCAGGAAATGAACGATTATTAACACGTTTTATATCGAATTCTATTAAATCTCATTTTTAACACATGAACCTATATATAGAGACATAATAAGTAGTGTATGACCTAAAATTCCGTAACGTTGGCTCCAACATTAGCCATCAGAGGACGATCTTCCTCAAAACAGTATTTCCGCATTTAGAATATCCCACAATAAATGCATGCCAAAAATAATTTATTTTTAGCCCCCCCTTTTTTAAATACAAAATGGCGTCTGAATTACATCATGATAGCCCAATGACCTAAGAAGCCTTAGAAGAACGTACCCATGGTAGATATAATGACTGAGGACAATTTGAAAAAAAATAAACAAAGCCGATAATTTGGTACCTCTGTCACAAAAAGACGAATGAATTGACTAATAAAGAGTCTCGATTGAAATGATTTTATGAGGAAATCGAAACATGAATGTGTCTGAATTAACATATCCGAAGGTTAATGAAAAAGTAGACCAGAATCTTGTCCAAGTAAGATCACAGACTGATGTTAATGTATACAGTGTTTAAGATTTACGTTAGGACTGTCGTAAAGTAAATTGCCCTGAGAGAATTTTTTCATCAGACAGAGAACATTTGCTTTGTTATGTATTCAATACAACATCAATTAATTTAAGAATACATTATATAAAGAACTATGATCTTACGTACAGTGTTTAAAGCTAATGGAAAATTTGAAGTCATGGAGCATTTGCTTCATTATGACTCGAATATTGAAACCCCAAATTTGCTGGTTAGGCCGTCGTAGGCAAACCTGTTATACCCCGCCGTAAAAGCATGGTTTATTTTAAAATAGTTCTTCTAATTCATTGATTTTTATAATTGTTTGTTTCAGGTTTTTGAAAGAAACGTCTGTCATCGTCTTCTTGAATAAACAAGATATCTTAGCAGACAAGATCCGGAGTGGAAGAACGAAAATGAGTCACTACTTTCCCGAATATGACGAATATACACCCCCACGTAAGTCTATGGATTTTTCCCCCCACAGGACATGTTGAAATATTAATTTTATTTTTATTTATTCACCTATATTCATTATGGAAATTATTAACATTATTGTTATTATTATCATCAGCATAGTCATCTTCATCATCCTAAGTATTATTATTATCATTATCATCATATTCATCATTATTAGTAGCACATGTCAGCTGCGGCTAGGACTTCGTTCTGCTTGCCTAATTCTTTAAGTGCCCATACATGCCATGTACAGGGATAAAGCTTTTTCGTCGGTTGCTCTTCGACTTAGGAATTATCTACCAATCCAACCTCGTAATTGTAACAACATTGAGACCTTCAAATCTAAAATGAAGATTCATTGCATCTTTTCCATCAACTTTGTAAATAATGTGTGACATATTTGGGAGCCGACGACTGTGATTTGTTTTTTCCTCAACAGATAAATAACGCTATACAAAACAATGCTGTTCATCATCATCATCATGTATTATAATATAATCATCGACTCATACTTAGAAAACTTGTAAACGAAAACTGAAATGTCTTTCATTCACTTTGTATTTTTGTCTCATAATAGCCACGATCGAGCCCGCAGAAGAGCAGTGTTGCTGTTTTGTGACGCAGTCCATGCAGGAGAGACAGAGGAGAAAAGAATCAGGTATGTACTTAACGATAAAGGCCAATTAAAGGTATACGTTCCCGGTTTTCACGAGGGCGCTATCGGACATAATATATGCCATGCAGATGGCGCCAGCTGCCCATTGATACCAACGTTGTACGACACTTTATACGCAGACGCCATGTTCCGAATGCCCGAATTCTGACGATTCTCGGTCCCCGTATGTTTTTGCTGCTCTTCATAAGATCATGGCTGGTTGGCTCCGCCTCTTTGTGCTGAGGGAAGTGACGTCAGCCGATGTTTGTGCCAGCGTCGATGTATATAGCCATAATCAGCGCAGCGTATATGTATTGTGTATGTGTGCATGTGCCGCGCGTCTGGCTGACGATTGACAGCTACATGTAAATGACGTCGATGATCTTCGCAATAAAGATGGATGCGAGTACAACACCTAACAAACCGTCCAACAGCGCCCTCTTAAATCCCTGGAACGTTTACCTTTAAACAGTTCAAACTGAGATCATACAGAATCCTATAAAATGACTACCCGGTTGTTGTAATGTATAAGAACAGAGCTATTCTATCAATGGCTCTGAATAGAATGATCCATCCGTATTTATTATTCATTTTTTTAGTATCTTATATTTAATCTTACAAGTTTGTTGTGATTTGTGTACGGTAACTAAAACCAAACCAAACCAATGCGCCAAAAGATTCTTGAAGAGATTGCTGACAAATTAGTAAAATGCGGCATTACATTCCAGCCAAATGTCGGGACTTGTTTCCAAGCAATAATAATAATACACTTTCCTACTTGCTCTTATCTTTGTTGGCGATCTTCATTGCAATCGTGTAACCAAACTAAATCTAGATCTACCATGATATGGCGACATTAAACAATAAACATATTATTTTTTTTTACTTCACAAACATATCCCAGCATTCTTTGCGCAGCGCACGAGCAAGACACAATCATATACATTCCATAAAGATATGCTGAATGCATAAAGCAGTACACCTACATGACATATAATTATCATTCCTCCCTTGAATAATGCCGATATTTCCAGTAAAATATTTTCCCCTGATGTTCCTTTACATTTCTTTTCAGATTTTATATAATTTTTAACTAGAAATTTTATGATGTTGCAGTATTATAGACCTTTTCACATCGTTTTGCAAAATAGAATTTGATGCTCCTCACAATGTTCAAAATTTGGTCTCGACAAAATTTAGCGACCGGGTCGTGAACTATGCGCAAACTCTTCGTGAACTCGTCGGGACGATGCGGGAGGATGCGTGGCAGTGCGCGCCATGCCACGACTGTCATGAATAGTTCACGAACAGCTCACGTCGTGTTCACGAATAGTTCAGCACGACACCGTCAGAATTTCGCAAATTCGTCGTGCCAATGCGGGAAGTGCGTAAACTATACGCAAACTATGCGTGAACTCGTCGTCCCAGATCGTGTCAATGTGGACACTGACGGGCACGCATTCGTGAACTATGCCTGAACAAGTCGTAAAAAGTGCGGGAGCCTCCCAGTTCGTGCCCCAAAATGGCAGGACTTGCCACGACAAAATCGTGGCCAAAAGTCGTGCAAGGATCAGCCTCAGTTACACAGGGAAATGAGGGAATCACACATTCATGAGATTTAAATGTGTGAGAAAATGAGGAATACATCATGGTGAATGTTTGAAAGAAATCGGACAAGATGTAAGACAGTTATGGCTTTTCTCAAGTATGAATTCATTAATGTGATGACGATTAGTGACAAGTGTGGAGAGCAACTTCACCATTTTCCATTTATCAGCAAATTGTCTTATTGTCACTAATACCCTTCCCGCAGTCGGTGAAAAAAATATATATTATACAGAAAATATGCCCGGTTGACACTTGCACACATTGTGGTGCCCACATTGCCCCGCATTGATGCGTGCCAGTGCGGGACACTTTATGGCACGACTTGGCTCTATCAGTTCATGTATTGTCACGACACGTCCACGACATGTTTACGCATTGTTTGCACATAGTTCGCGCATAGTTTACGCACTGTCCCGACGCGCTTTCATCAAATGTTCTCGACACCCTACTCTCTGATGTGTCTAGCGCAAATTTAAATATTCCTACGTTCTGGTGTTGACACTTCTACGTTTGTTGATTAGGACGACTTAAACTGATCACGTGGTCTGCACTCACAATTTCGGGCACATCATTTGTGAATTATGCGTGAAATATGCATGCTGATGCTTAGCCTATGCGCAAAGTATGCCGCGATCCTGTCGTGAACTAGTCGTAAATTGCGTGCCACTACCCCGGGGGTGTACCTACTATTTTATGTGCCACGAAATTTCTATTTCGATGCCACGCAGTGGTACGTAGTGGCACGACTAGGTTGGGCATACATCACGAACAGTTCACTAATTTGTAATGCGTGCCAAAATTTTCACGCACTGCCACGCACCTATCCGCTGCTGGCACGCATAGCTCGCGCATTGGCCCGCATGAGTGCGTGTCCATGTGCAAACTATACGGGAACCACACCCGGAACCACAATGCGTGCAAGTGTCAACCGAGCTTAAATGAACATTATGAGTAAAAACGTTTGAATTAAAAAGAAACGACATAGAATAAACAAACACAATTTTGGAACCCTAAGTAATTAGATAGTACGTTGAACCATGGACTGTGGTTGAACTAAATACACGTTTGCCAATACAGGGCAAAGCTTGCTTGCTTATTAATGGTTAATTTTTCCTCATTTTTTGTAGCTTTTCCTGAACTAGGCATGATTCAAAGTCGTGAGTTCTTCAAAGCCAAAAGCTTCATTAAAGATAAATTCACAGTAAGTACACTAATATCTCATTCTTGGGGAAAATCACTAGATTTGCTGAATATATTTAGATTTTAGAGAGATATGAAGAAGAACAGACTTGAGGATTAAGTTCATCATAATTATAAAAAAATCATGAAAGAAATGAACAAATATAATGGAGGTATGCAAGGGAGTAGGCTGGGGGTGTACTGAGTTCACGTGCACTCTCCCGCTGAGGCAGAGGAGTTCCCACACTGGCAAGCAAAACGAACATTTGCACCCTTTCTTCTGCTTTCGACAGCTGATTTTCCAAACTTTAGTTCCACCTCCCAAGATGTGCACCCCTCAATACCATTTCAGTTCCACCTTTCCAGGATGTGTACCTTCCCATGCTCAAACCAGCCTACGCCCTTGGTATGAAATAGAATACACATGAAGTTTAAGTTTATCACAAAGAAAATGTATATTCCGATGAAGCGATATCTCCGTGGACCAACTTTGTGAGAATTCTAAAGGAATCCATCCCCCTCTCACAGTTGAGCTACAGGGCCATGTCTTACAAAGAGTTACGATTGATCCGATCAATCACAACTATGGATGGCCAGCAACGTCAATATCTAAAATGCATGTTTGTTCAAAATATTTTTTTGATAAATTATTATGATGTATAATCATACATTCATCGCTCTCTTGAAGATTCAGTGTGATTCTCTAATAAGGAGACTGTACAAATTTCCTGTTGTAAAAATGATATATGAAAACGATGGATTTCCATTTAAAGGCGAGAAGAACAATCGCAGCGCTTTGTAAGACGGCTCTCAGGTCTACCGATAATAAATCAGAGTTTCAGTGTTTTAATTTCGAAATTTTTACTCTTTTCAGTGGCGTAACTACGGGGGGCATGGGGGGCACGTGCCCCCCCATGGGCTGACCAAAAAAAGGGGGGGGGGAGGAGAAAAGGGGGAAGGAGAAAAGGAGGAAGAAAGGAAGAGAAACGTAGTGGAAAAGAAGACATTATTGTTCATTATAATGTTATATTATATCATAATTATGTTATGTTATATTACATAAGAAACATTTCTTTTCATAACTTTATGAAACATAATTTGCATAGGGCCTATGTCTTCATTGTTCCTGGTGCTCGCATTGTCTGTTTACCGAGATATATAATCCTGTTATACTATAAAACCTCCCGTTTTCAAGTCAATATACACCAAACTGCCAAATGTATTTCCTCGCACTTCGAGTTATTATTGTTTTATGTACAATAGTATGCTTCTTTTTCATGACTACTTAAAAGTGATGGCCCCATTTAAGGTCTTAATATAAAACATTTCCTGTCCGTGCTTACGTTCGCAGTAGTGGCTTTGTGAAATATGTCTGCTCTCCATGCTCTCAGGTCTGAATTTCCTAAATTTTCAGCTCGCGCTTCGCGCTCGCAAGATTTGATTAGTGAGATGGGTATGTTAATCATGATTACAAGTGCTTTATGTGCATGTTTAGATGTAATTCTAACAAAATAAGCAAGCGCTTATGGGCACTCGCATTAGATGACTATGGTGAGATGTGTATACTCTTAATGGATTCCTAAAATATAGTCCTTAAAATCTTCCTGTTTGGAGAGTCAATATTTAAAAAATTTCAGCTCGCGCTTCGCGCTCGCATTATTTAGCGAGACAGGTACGTATCATGATTACAAAAGACTGATTATAATGTCCCTATTTAGGTCTGAATATCAAAACTTTTAAGCTCGCGCTTCGCGCTCGCATTATTTGACCGGTGAGATACCTATCCGTTAAATGGCACTGTCCTTGAAATGTCTCTGTTAGGTCAGTATACCTGGCAACTGGGCGCGCTTCGCGCGCTTACGAAGTGACTCAAATTTTTTGCTGGTGCCCCCCCAATGCCGTGACCCACGGTACGCCACTGACTCTCTTAACGTTCCTGTATAAAATGATATGCAAGTTTACTAAATAACATAGGTGTGTTTATACCACACTTTAATTTGTTATCATTATTCTACATTCCCCCTTTTCAGGAATTAAGTACGGTTCAAAACACAGCCATCAAGTTCCGGAAGTGTTGTTATCCCCACTACACATGCGCAGTGGATACCGAGAATATCAAGAAAGTCTTCCATTACTGCGAGGACATTATCCAAAGAGAAAATCTCAAGAAATATGAATTGCTTTAGCAGCAGAATTCGCGATGGACTGGGCACGGTAAGTGGCTCAGTGGGCGAACGTACGTCTCATGAACAGTAGTAGGTTTTGGGTTCGATCCCAGGCCGAGTCATACCAAAGACTTTAAAAATAGGACCTTCTGCCTTCATGTCAGGCGTGTGGGAACGGAGAAGGATGATAATATTATGATATGCAGGGCCTGATGGGAACTGTTAAGAATTAATCAATTTTGATGATGCAGTCACTAACATCATCTAAACCTGTACCAGGAGCCCCGTTGCTTAAAAGCTAGGAGCGAGTTTCCGCAATGGCAAAAGGGACGGATTCCAAAACATAGTAAATCTATTGAAAAACGCCCGTCAAATCACAATGAATAGCTGAGAGGTCTTTGCCAAAAATTCGTGATCCGGGAAAGCTGATCTTCATAAAATCCTAAGCTGACGGAAAATTGCAAATATGCCGTTTGTTCAGTCACGAACGACGCTGTTGTTTTGATTCACAGATTTTCGACAAAGACTACTTTGTCATAAAGGGCTTTTGACAATAGATTATCTACGTTCCAGAAAGCGTCTGATTAGTGTTGCGAAAACTACCTATCATAGTAACTTTGTCGTCGAACAGTAACGGCCATGTTTACAATGCAAACAGCCAATAAGAATCCAGGATTTCAGGGACGAAAGTACCACGATACGTTTGGACGGTACAATGTTAACCATGATAGTAATGCAACTGGCCCCTGGTCGAACAAAACGATTGTGATTTACCGAATGACTTATTTTCTTTCTGTTTAACGTTGTTTCATCGCCGTGTCTGCGGTACATCAGCGGACAGACAACCCGCTTTGACGGCAAAAGAACGCTACGCAGAAGCAGCAACACGTCGTTGGGCTTCATTGGCAAGAGTTTGCTGAACGTAAAAACGCAGAGAGAACTATCCACTTTCACAGCAAGGAAATTCTCTGTCGATTTTTCAGGACATGAAACTGCAAATGCGTGAAATAAATCAACTCAAGCTGCAAATTTGGAGACATAAAAAACATCCAAAATCTACTAAAAATCAACACATTAAATTATAAAAATAAAAGGAACTTGTAATTTCGGTGAAAGTTGAACATTCATTTTCTAACAGTATATTAATATTCCCCCTTCAAGTCTGGAAGGGGGAGTGGACACTTATGGAAATGCATATACGCATACGGAGTAGGGATGGGGGGTGTAATGAAAATTTATAATTTTATACTTTAATTTCAGCTTTATTACCGCCAAACTTCTATCATGATTATTTCAAGGGAAATATATTCATTTTGGAATACTATAGGAAGAAACGATATTTTGCTAGTTTATCGATTTAGCTCGCATGCCCTTGAACATATTGAAGGAGCAAACCCGTCCACATTATCATAGAAACCGTCTCGTAATAGGTTTATATTTTTCCATTCGATTTCATGATAATTGATAGTCTGAATTTAATTTGTTTTCATTGCAACATATACGGTGTGTGGTATTCCTGGAAATATTCATGCAATGTTAATTTGTACATTCGACTGAAAGATTTGCAACAGCCCTATACACAGAAAAGTCGAAGGCAACCAGAACTTCACCGTTAATTCCAAATAATGTAAATGTTTGTATGTCATTCGTAAAGTAAAAATTTGTATCCGAAAGTCTGCATTTTGTGTTTCTGTAAATCTAAAAGATTTAATCAATGTCGAACATGTAGTGCAGACAAAATTAAAATTGTGCCCCGCTTTCCCTACAGTGACCAAGTGCAATAATAAAAGATGATATAATGTATGTATATATATATATATATATATATATATATATATATATATATATATATACACACACACGAATATGCATTAAGTTCCAACGAAGTTTATGCCAATCAATTGCAATTTTTCGACGTAACGCCACGTCTTCTTCCGGGATCAAACGAGCAATGACAAAATATTGATACTTACATTATTTTGGTGGCCATGGTAACACGCAGGTTGTCTAGACATAAATGGTAAATGTAATGGACCGTAAAACATACAAGCGTAAATGAGATAATAATAAATGTCACTATTGGTAGAAGAAATTATTATGTCGTAATTACATCACTTAAGCTTGTTTCCAGGCTATCGCGTTTACCATATATTTTTTGTCTAGACCTGCAGCCTTCAGATAACCATGGCCTCCATAATTATGAAAGCATCACTTATTTGATATTTTGTCATTGCTCTTTTATCGTGTATACACGAAGAAGACGTGTTGTTACTAAGAAAATTTGAAAATTGTTGGAACTCAATGCATTTGCATTGTCAAGGTGTACTCCTCGACACTTCTGTATCCAACACGCGTCTTAATCGTTATATATAGTTATGTAAACATCAGAAATACTGCCCGTTTGATCAATCGTTATATATATATATATATATATATATATATATATATATATTATATAGTATGAAAGAAATTGATGAAGAGAACAATGGTAGGCGTAGCTTAAATCAAGGTTCCCCAGAGCTATCTACCATGTGGAAAAATTGGTGATGCCGAAAAAATGTCTCTGCCGGGGATCGAACCAGGGCCCCCAGCTTTGAACGCCGGTGCCTTAACCACAAGACCACAGAGACGGGTTAGTGGCTAGGGCGACCCTGATCAAGGTCTCTGTGGTCTACTGGTTAAGGCACCGGCGTTCAAAGCTGGAGGCCCGGGTTCAATCCCGGCAGAGACATTTTTCTGCATCACCAATTTTTCCAAATGGTAGATAGCTCTGGGGAACCTTGATTTAAGCTACGCCTACCATTGTTCTCTTCATCCATTTCTTTCACACAATATTTAAATAAAAGAGTTGTCATAGCTGTAGTACATGTATTACTTCACACATTTTGTATACCTTCTCCCATACGTGTACTGTATCAAAGCAATAGCTTTGATCCAGCTGAGGCATGGCGGCTTGTTATTGTTCAAAACCCACCTTCACCCGACAAAGGAAATTGATCGGGGTCGCCCTAGCCACTAACCCGTCTCTGTGGTCTAGTGGTTAAGGCACTGTCGTTCAAAGCTGGGGCCCCGGGTTCGATTCCCGGCAGAGACATTTTTTCAGCATCACCAATTGGGGATATTTTCTGTATTCTCTACTTGATACTTAAGTAATTCGAGTCACATTTCTCCGAATTTAATTATAGGCATTTCGAGATGGAATTAAACTTTGTGTAATTATATATGAAACAATGAAACATTTTCGTCATTTACTAAAGCACTTCACAGACGGACGAAGATGAACTTCTATTTTTCATTTGACAGCAAATTAATTAATGTTGTAAATGACAATGGATGTTCAGTGTATACCACTTTTTTGAAAGAGCATAACAGACTGGTGATACTAATTATTAGAATATCTACCATACTACAAAGTAAAAAAAGGCTGCTTAAAACTTTATTAACCACTGCTTAACCTTACATTAGTTGTTTAACAGTGTAAACTACCACTCTCAATGTATTGAAAATTAATTATTAGAAGTCAAACGTTGTTGTTAAAGATTTGATACACTCGTCGAAACTGTTTATATTAATACTATAAGTTTCATATCGTAAACAACGTTGTATAAAAAGTTTACACAACGGTTTTACTGTTATTTACGGAATTGAAATGACATTTGGCTTTCCATAGTTGGAGCAAAGCTCTATAGGCCATGCCTTCTCTATGAATATCTGCCCTGGTTGATCAATCAATAATTGATATTTCGAATGATGAGATCCATCAGTTTCAATTTTGATTTAAATAATGAGATTACCGTATCTGGAAACAGTGACGGAGATAAGAAAGATGAGAGATTAGATGATGATGATTATTATTATGATGATGATGATGAAGAAGAAGAAGAAAAAAAATAAAGAAAAAGAAGAAGGAAGAGGAGGAGAAGAAGAGGAAACCTATAGACGAACAGTGACAATACTGTATATGTAGGAAATTCAACACATTTGTTTTATCACAAATGAAGGGGGGGGGGGGGGGTTCTAAAACAAACACCCTCATCATAATCATGTAGTCATTTTCTTTTACACGGGCTTTGCTATTCTCGTTTAAAAACTGAACTGTGTGTTTATCACGTAGGCCTAATACATATGTACATGCGCGTGTATACCACGAGGCATGCGGCGTCTCTCGATTATACTGTGGACTCCTGCAGAGTTGTTTTGTAATTTTGGTTGTGAATGAATAATTGACAAGATTTTAGTATATGTATTTTTTATCATGTTTACTGACAGTAAAGGTTGGAGTACTTTACTGGTGAAAATTATAAACGAAATAAAACTAGTCTAGTGCTATGTAGGTGATTGGTACTATAATTTGAGCAAAAGTGGCAAGATTCTTGAGAATTATCAGATCATCGAATTACACAAACTTCATTACAAAGGACTATTGTTCAATTTTCACAAATATTTTGAGAATTTCACCCTGACAATAAAACGGATAAAAAAAAGCGCGAAAAATGAGATAAATAGACTTTTCTTTAATGAATAAATGAAATAAAGGCATAATTCTTTCAAGCTTTGAATTCGTGACGTCACAGACGAAATGCTTATCCATATCGAGTGATGCGCACTAAAAAAAATTGTCATTTTCTCGACTTCATTCATAAACTTCAGAAATTCACAAAGTATTCTTTAATGGATATTCCTCAAACCTTCACTATTTTCTCTTATTTGCTGCTTCTATTAAAACAAAGCTATCGTAATTGTGATTTACCCCTTTAATATCTGACGACAGGGTAAATTGTCAATTCGTCCTCTGCAAACTCGTCTTGTCTAATGCCATTCCGTCCATCAACATTTCGTCTAACAAATATGTGGTCCCATCATCACTTCGTCTAATCACCAGTTCTTCTCTTACCATTTTATTTAATAACCAGTTGGTCTAATACCCATTTTCTTTTTCATTAATTTTACACAATTAACACTATAGCTTCATTAGACCAAATGGTATATGGACTAAATGGCTAAGGGACCAACATGTTATTAGACGGAATGGCATTAGACTAAATGAGAGTAGACCATGTGGTAAGTCGACGATCTGATGGTAGACCAAATGATAGTAGATGAGTTGGAAATTGGACGAATAGACATTAGACGGATAAGAAATAAACCGATGAGAATGTCATAGAACAAATAAAATGTATCATGAAAATCACTCGAGAAACGACAATCAGTTGTCCATTTCGTCGCATACTCATAGAGGATATAAATGCGAACTTTGGAGAAAAGTAAAAAAAAAAATACATGATTAAAAAAAATTGATGAAAATCGCGATGGAACCTGAAATGGAGTAAATGGGGATGTGTTTGCCAAGTTTTCGATTATAATTTATGACGAGTATATGAATCTCTAGATTTAAAAAAAAAAACGAAATTCGTTGCTCTGAAAATTCGACGAAAATTGAGAAGAATGGGAATTTGTTTATCACGCCATAGCGTACATGTACCGTATATGAAGTTCTAGATCTGAGGAACAATAAAATTCTTTGGTTTGAAAGTTCGACGACAATTGACATGGAACTTGAATGAAAAAATGTAAATAACGCAATATCGTTCGCTGACGTGCAATGACTAGCTTATAACAATTACTATGGAACAATTGCCCTAAAACGGGTAAAACCTGGTGTAATATACAGTTATTGGAGGATGTTTATGGTTATATTCATGTCTATGTTCTGAAACATCTCTGAAAGGACTGAAAAATAAATGTTCATTTTTATATGGATATATCTATGCCTACATGGAGTAAATATTAGAAATACATATTTTATACGTCATGCCTTCGAAAATAAAATCGACATCATCAATATATTTGAAATATAAACATATCATAATTTGGATAAATAATGTTGATGAATATATAAAGCTGAGTTTTCGAATATTTTCTACATGAAAGGTGAGAATTATACTTGTATTATTTAAATAATGTTGCCTTTAATGTAGGTTCAAAAAGTATTGTGTAGTTTTGAATATCATATTTTATATTAAATTAAATACAATGAATAAAGCGGAACGTTCATGTGTGAGGAGTAATTTGTCATGTAGTCACGTGATACATACGACGAAGATGCTTATCAATTTATGTTCACTTGGCCTACAAGCAGTTGGACTACTTTTCAGATAGTCTTATACCACCTGACCTAAACCCATTCGGTCTACTATAAATATGGTCTAATTTCCATTACGGTCTATACTAGACCTAGTTGAATACCCACTTGGCCTTGTTCTCAAATAGCACGATACCCATCATAAATGACTTTTGCACTTTGTCAAGAGAAAACTGTTTCATATAGACTAAATTGGGCTAGACCAAGTGGATATTAGACGAAATGGGTATTGCCTGATTGAAAATTAGACGAAATGGGTATTGCCTGATTGAAAATGAGACGAAATGGGTATAGCCTGATTGAAAATTAGACGAAATGGGTATTGCCTGATTGAAAATTAGACGAAATGGGTATTGCCTGATTGAAAATTAGACGAAATGGGTATTGCCTGATTGAACATTAGACGAAATGGGTATAGCCTGATTGAAAATTAGACGAAATGGGTATTGCCTGATTGAAAATTAGACGAAATGGGTATAGCCTGATTGAAAATTAGACGAAATGGGTATAGCCTGATTGAAAATTAGACAAAATGGGTATAGCCTGATTGAAAATTAGACGAAATAGGTATAGCCTGATTGAAAATGAGACGAAATGGGTATAGCCTGATTGAAAATTAGACGAAATGGGTATTGCATGATTGAAAATTAGACGAAATGGGTATTGCCTGATTGAAAATTAGACGAAATGGGTATTGCCTGATTGAAAATTAGACGAAATGGGTATTGCCTGATTGAAAATTAGACGAAATGGGTATAGCCTGATTGAAAATTAGACGAAATGGGTATTGCCTAATGGGAATTAGAAGAAGTGGTTAATGCCTTAATGGATAGAAGATGAAATGGGTACTGCCTAACTTGAATTAAACGAAATGGGTATTGCCCTCCTGGAGAGTAGACGAAATGGGTATTGCCTTACTGGATATTAGAGGAAATGGGCATTGCCTTACTGGATGTTAGAGGAAATGGGCATTGCCTGACAGAAATTAGACGAAATGGGTATTGCATAACTGGAAAATTATGAAATTGGTATTGCCTAACTGGATATAAGACGAATTGCGTATTGCCTAAAACATGGAAGAAAAGGTTATAGCCTAATTGGGCATTAGAGGAAATGGGTATTGCCTAACAGAAATTAGACGAAATGGGTATTGCCTAACAGAAATTAGAGGAAATGGGTATTGCCTAAATGGAAAATTATGAAATTGGTATTGCCTAACTGGATATTAGATGAAATGGGTATGCCTAAACTGAACAAGACAAAATTGGTGTTGCCTAACTGGAATTAGACGAAAATGGTATTGCCTAACTGGATATCAGAGGAAATGGGTATTGTCTGACAGAAATTAGACGAAATGGGTATTGCCTAACTGGAAAATTATGAAATTGGTATTGCCTAACTGGATAAGTGAGACGAAATGGGTATTGCCTAACCGGATATTAGTTGAAATTGATATTGCCTAACTGAAATTAGTCGAAATGGGTAATGTCTAACTGGATATTAGACGAAATGTGTATTGCCTAACTGGGTATTAGTTGAAATTGGTATAGCCTAACTGAAATTAGACGAAATGGGTGTTGCATAACTGGAATTAGAGAAAAATAACCAAAGGGTTCAAATGAAATTTAGATAAAATGTGATGAACTGTATGTAGACGCACGAGGATTCGACCTAGTTGGAAGAAACCAAACGGAACGTAGATCAAGTGGGTTTAGACCAATTGGCATTTCCCACGTTTATCGTAATTCGAATGACCATCAGGGGCCGTAACACAAAGCTTAGCAATGATCGTTGATCATTCTTCTACGATTAATTGTAGCTACAATGTACAATCAATCGTGAAAATCAAGCATACGATTAATCGCCAACCTATGTGTTACGGTTCCCAGGGAGTGTGCGCTTTGGTGCGTTGGAGGGTGTGCGTGGGTCGGGACGCCCTGTGTGTGCGGTGCTGGTGTGTGCAGGTGTGACACATTGTGTGTTTGGTATCGTGGGTTGATGCTCGGGTGTGTGCGGGTGGGTGTGTATGTCCGCTCGCTGTTGTGTGCAGGCGCTCGCAATAATGTGTGCGTCGACAAAGCCCTTCTTTCTTGGTTACGCACGTTGTTGGTGGGAGGGAAAGCCCTTCAATTGATATTGATTATTCATTTGTAGGAATATAAATAGATTGCCAATGTCTCGACTCTGATCCCTACAATCCTATTAGAACATATATATATACTAAACTTTAGTATAAAGCTTTCAGACATGCCCTCATCGTAGTCTGTTCATTCATGCGATGTTACTCCAATGAGTGCATGCCGGAAAGCTTCAGTGTGTCCATTTTTTGGGCTATTTTGAAATTTCCAAACATTAATTTATTTCTTTTTTGGTCATTATGTACAAAATATCTACTATGACATATCATACTGCCTATCATTAAAAAAAATTGATAATGGTGGGTTAATGCATGTCATAAATATGATAAATTCTAAATCATAATGAAAGGCATATCGATTCACGAGTTACGATTTAATACCGAGTGATGTAATTACATAGCCTATCCGATATGCGTCGGGCTAGTGGGCAAACTACTGACGGGCGAGGGCGCAGCCCGAGCTCGGGCTTCGGCCTCGCCCGTCAGTCTGCTTCGCGCGACCAGTAACTTGCCCACTATAGCCCGGCGCATATCAGATAGGGTATGTAAATAGGGAACGCTTATTTCTTATTTTGAGATTCCTATTTCGAACCTCCTCCCCCCGTAATGAGTGAGAAAAAAATTGAGATAAATCTCCTTATTAGATATTGTAAAAATGTAAGCCTGACAGATACTAAAGGAAACACTACGAATATTACGTAAAAATGCAATGATTTAACAGTTATGAAAGTCATTTAAAAATGAAAATATTTTATGAACATTTTTGGGGGAGGGGGGAGGGAAACAGCAGCCCCTCATCAGAGTTTCCTAGCCATTCTATTACTGCGTACACTTTCCTCTTTTCATGATTTAATGAATTGGCATTGAATTGGAATTGAAACTTAATTTTTACATTCTTCATATAGTTAACTAGTAACAAGTTAATTAGGAATTACAAATTTCTAGTAACCCTCTTAACATCAATGGACAAGCTGTATCCCTTTCGAAAGCTGTTAGGTCAGACGACCTCTTCAAGTCATGCCCTCAATACACAAAGGTTTAACGGCTCCAAATTAGCTCATTGGTACGTAATTACCCAAATTATGATCTCGTATTATTGGCGATCTCTATTTTCTCGATATTTTAGAAAAAGGATTACAGGACAAGCCAAACGTCGTGTCAAACCTTATACGAACATCTTGCTGACTCGTTATCACTAAATCTCTTATTTGTAAAATCAGAACAGTTTTATAATCACCCAGTCATAAAATTGCGGAAGTTACTAAAGTAGTTCGGAGTGATGACGTCGTAGACGAAGATTATTCCGCTCTTGGTAAAAAAAGAGGCGCATATAAATTCGCCGAATCGCGGCCGTGTCAATGTGAGGCACGTGCTGCCTGCAAAATTTGATGATGTCGATCGCACGGCCAATCAACATGATCAAACTCATCAGCGCGCGTGAGTGCTTACAACTTAACAACAAACAATTAAGCACTTTATCCTTGGCTAGACATAGCGTCAATGTCTCTTGCATGGGATCAATCACGCTCATTACCTCGATGCACAGTCAGTGGAAACAAGCCAAGCTCCGAATGCTCTCTCGGATTTAATCATCGATTGCTCATCTTATTCTGATATGAAGTTATCACCGGGTCATTCGCCTCTGCTACCAGTTGGTCGCTGATTTTATATTGGATTGGCGTATTTGCACGCTCTCCCCTGACATGGCAGTTGAGAATATATCCGCCTCCCCGACGACATTTGAGAAAGATGAAGACTTCGAAAGCATGGATATTATCCACGCCTCCATCATCATTGCAATCGCAGTCATTGTCAACATCACAAATTTCCTAACTCTACTGGTGGTGCACTCTTATAAATACGTGTTTAATCCAAACATCCTAATTGGTGGTATAGCCCTAGTGAATTATGCCTCGACACTTTCATTATGCCCTCTCATCGCCTACGCGTATCTAGCTGAAAAACCACTGCCCAGTTTCCTCTGTGGTCTCTTCCACGCATGTTGGACTTTTTACCAGTTAATGTTAACTTCCATATGCACCCTGATGGTCGTTGATCGCTACCTTGCCATACGAAAACCCATTCTGTACAGGACACGACTCAGTGGTGCTTTGATAAAATATATCGTGGCGTGTGTATTACTGGCTTCCATTCTTTTGTCGTTTACACCTTTCGCCAAAGTCTTAGCAGAAAATACCATTGTTGAACTCGACTCGGAAGGGTCCAGGACTAAACGTTGCATCGGATTACACTACCAGTACTACCGCGCGCATGGGATTCTGGTATTGTCAATTAACGGCGTTCTTCTACTCTTGGGCATGTTTTGTTACATTAGCTTCTTGCTTGGTGTCCGAAATTTCGTGAATCGCTGGCTGGTGAGGTTCTCGAACCAAAACTCATCCCCGGTAGAACCCACGGTCGTCGAGGCCTCCTCCTGCTGGTGCCGGTGTGTCAAGGAACAACCGCAGAAGTCGCTTTCCAAGGAGCAATTGGTGGAACGAACTCTACATCTCATGAAGAGTCTCCACGTGAAACGGTGCACAAGGATCTCGAAGACAATTGCAGTGTCAGCAGGGATCTACTACTTACCATGGCTAATTTCACAGGTAAGATGATTTTGAAACAACCCTATTCCGACTTTATTCTCATCAAAACAAAGAAGAAATAAATGTGACAAAAGGGTAACTCCGCCATGTTCACGTAACAGACATGACACTTCAGGGGGTGTAGGAAAAAATATTTGCAATCAACTGCAAAGTTGACGCAGTTGATGCTTGTTGATGTGCAAGCAGACCAGCAATCAATTGCACTTTTACAATTAATGAAAAGGCTTGTTGTTGATTTTAATAGCGAAAATTGACTTGCAATTAATTGATTGCAAGTTTCTCGCAGCGTCCCATCTGACAGATCTTATCTTGTTGGAGCACTGATGGCAGAGTATTTGTGTCACTACCCTCCACTAATAAAAAGACTATGAAGAAACTCATCACATGTGAACAAGATCTCTTGAATCTCTTGGACTGGACAGTACACGGTGAATATGTCGATCTTCCATATTTTTTTAATATCTTGAGAGTATATCGGGTATTTTTATTTTACTCACCTGTAGTGTTAAAGGAAATCGAAACCCAAGAAGAGAAGTAATCTTATTGGAAAGAGTAAATCTTTCTCTTTTTCTACTGTGTAATTGACGTGATTGTTTAATTGCATTTGTGTTGCCCATATCAGTGGCGTAACTACGGGGGGGGGGGCACATGCCCCCCCAATCGGCTGGCCAAAAAAAAAACGGGGAAAAAAGAGAAGAGGGAGAAAGTGAAAGAAACAACGTGGGAAGGAAGAAAATATTGTTAATTATGTTATATTATACTATAATTATGTTATGTTATATTACATAAAAATAAAAAATATATATAACTTTATGAAACATAATTTGCTCAGGGCCTACGTCTTCATTGTTCCTGATACTCACATTGTCTGTTTAATGAGATATACATGTATAATCCTGTTGTACTAAAACCTCCCGTTTTCAAGTCAATATACACCGAATATATCTCCTCGCACTTCGAATTATTGTTTTATGTAGTGATATATCATTTTAAGGTCTTAATATAAAACATTTACCGTCCGTGCTTACGTTCGCATTAGTGGATTAGTGAGATAATATGTCTTCTCTTCATGATTTCCTAAAATCAGTCCTTAAAATGTCAATTTTTTAAAGATCTGAATATCAAAGATTTCAGCTTGCGCTCGCATCATTTGGTTATTGGTCTACGTGAATTCATACAAACAAGCCTTAGAATGCCCATCTTCAGGTGTGAATTTCCAAATTTTTCAGCTCGCGCTCGCACAATTTGACTAGTGAGATGCGTATGATAATCATGACTACAATGACTACAAAGAGTATGTCTTAGTAATTCTAACAAAATCAGCATGTGCTTGGCACTCGCATTAGATAACTATGGTGAGACATGTGTACTCTTATTGGATTCTTTTAAAATAGTCCTTAAAATATCCATGTTTGGGGTCAATATATACAAAAATTTCAGCTCGCGCTTCGTGCTCGCTTCATTTGGTTAATGAAATACGTAGGGTCGTCGTGAATTCCTACAAAAAAACCTTAGAATGTCCCTCTTCAGGTCTGAATTTCCTAAATTTTTAGCTCGCACTCGCAATATTTTATTAGTGAGATGCACATTTTAATCATGATTACAATGACAATTGCTTTATGTGTTTGGATGCATATAATTCAAACAAAATCAGCAAGCGCTTGGCACTCGCATTAGAATACTATGGTGAGATATGTATACTCTTACTATATTCCTAAAATATAGTCCTTAAAATGTCTGATTGGGATCAATATATACAAAAATTTCAGCTTGCGCTTCGCGCTCGCATTGTTTGTTTAGCGAAACAGGTACATATCATGACTACAAAACTACAAAAATTTGCTATAATTCCCCTTTTAGGTCTGAATATAAAAATTTTCAGTTCGCACTTCGCGCTCGCATTATGTGATCAGTGACATACATATTGTTTAATGACACTGTCCTTAAAATATATCTATTAGGTCAGCATAATTAGCAACTGAGCGCGCTTCGCGCGCTTACTTGGTGACTCAAAATTTTTGCTGGTGCCCCCCAATGCCGTGACCCACGGTACGCCACTGGCCCATGTTATACACTCTCTTGCTCTATCTGCAAAAATAATGTGAATGACATAACTGATACTGTTATATATGCGAGTACATTGCACACCTCCTAGGACTCAGTATCAATGCATATTCACCATGTCCATCATGCATTGCCTTGACTCTATTCTTACCTTTCTATAACATTGAAAATGAACAAGAATTTGAAAGTGCAGTCTCATGTTCCCCATGCTTACCTGTTCAAACTCGACATTATTTTTATTTGTAATTTTCAGGAGTTATGCAATAAGTATTTGCCCCTTCAGAATGTTGTAAATCGTAAATGTCCACGACAACCGTGAATAACGAGGGGCATTATTAAATCAATTAATAAAAAGAAGGAATTATACCGCAAATTAAAAAAAAACATACTGAAACGGTGAAAGTATGTATCTAACCGAAACAGATTAAACTCACTTATTAGACTCAGTAAGCGCAAATATTATCATAATTCATTACATACTGCATGTGGCAAAAAAACAAAGACTTGGGAAATAATAAACCATGCACTTAAAACAATGCAGGTTCACATGTTGTTAGTTATGTACAATACAATGGTGACATAATTCAGGATATCAAGGACAACATTCCAAACCCCGAAAATGTTTTAATGATTATTTAGATATAAATTTGCCCAACTCAATATTCCTTTCACTTGTTAGCCTCAGCGAAATAATTCAACATGTGAAAAACATGAAGAATAGCAATTCGGGTAGTTTTGATGGTACACGTATATTGTGTGAAGTCATAAGGCGTGTATATTTTTCCACAGCCAATCCGTTATGTTATATTTTCAATCAATGTTTAAAGAAAGGTATTTTTTTCTTTAAACTAAGTCTCTAAAATTATTCAAATTTTCAAAAAGGGTTACAAACCCGAAGTAAATAACAACAGACCCATCTCTATCCTGTCATCCAAAATAGATGCTTATTAATTATACAGTGCGTACCTAAAAAAAGTTTACACTTTGAAAAAGCCCTGGGAACTAAAAAGTATACAACATGTGGGTATTTTTTTCATATATATTCTTGGGTTTGGGTCTCCTCTATCCAATGAAAGTAAAAGTTTTGAAAGACTGTTACACTTGAGTGAGCACTGTCCATTTCTGTAAAGCTCGCAGAAATCTGTTTGCGCAGAAATGCTTGTTTTCACGCTGTGTCGAGGGGAAAGGGCGAAATCAAACTTATCCTGCGAAACATTCCTCCTACATTTCCCTTGCACTTTAGTCAATTGAAATAAAACAGATTCATTCAAGCATTTTGTATAAATTTTGCCACCCAAATTGAAATTTCAAAACTTATTAAGCACAACCTTTACCCTTTTTGTGCCAGCTGGATCTGAGGAATTAACTGAATCTGACCAAAAGTTATATCAGACATCTCCAGCATTTTTTCACACAAGTTTTTATCATTTAATGTGGGTTTACATTTCATTTTTCATTTAATACTTGCTTCTCCAGACTTTTCCCAAGCTTGACAGTGACTAACAAAATGAAAATCAAGCCTAATACCCCTTTCAGTAACTCGCTGGCCCGGGCCAGGCCCGGGCTAAGTCGTAAAATTTTGAGTTTATGAATGGCGCGGGCCAAAATAGCCCGCGCCAGGCCCGGGCTATTTTGGTGCTGCTTTTATCAGCACCAGACCAGCGCCAGGCCCGCACCAGGCGCCGACCAAAGAGTTTATGAACGGATAGCAGCACCAGGCCCCGGCCAAAATTCCTCACACGGTCAAAGGTCACACAATTCTGGCCGTGCCTCCGCATCGCGTGTACATCAAATTTACCGCGCGAATACGGAGCACTTCCGCTCTGTATATGGCGTGTTCAGTTACCATGACAGTTTGCCCTTACGTGCCCGAGTTTTTGAATGGGTGATCGTAAAAGTGGCGCGGCTCTGCTATAGTTACTGAAAGCATTTTTTATCGCTTGGTGCGGACTATTTTAGCGCGGGCCTGGTACGGACCAAAAAATCATGAGTTACTGAAAACGGCATAAGCACTTACATGGGGATCATAGCTCGGTGCAAAGCAAATACCATCACGATGGCCTCGGTGTGTGGGGGAGTGGGGTGGGGCGAAATGCACTCTTCATAGTGTTTTGGGCAATGAAACAAGTTAAAAAACTAAAAGATATCTTCAAATTGATTTTATTAGCCAAATTCAACGTGTTTTTCATGATTAAGGTATATTTTTATTCGCATAACTATTTCAAGGTTTTGCGCAAATCATTTTACACTAACTTTTCAAAAGTAAGTGGTGCTCACTCAAGCGGAAATATTTTCCGACAGTTATATCGTCATTTGCTTAAATGGATCTGTACCAATGTAAAAGTGTGGAAAAATCTTCAGGATATTACAAATGTATAATTTTACAGGAGTTTTTCAAAGTGTAAACTTGTTTTTGATACGCACTGTATAAAAGATTATATCTCTTTATTGAAAAAAATTAGTAATTACATCCGAGCCAAATTTGGTTTTCGCAATAATAATTCCATTGAAAATTCATATTTATATGTCATTAATAAAATATCTGTCGGATGATGAATACAAAAGAACTTTGGACAAGCATTTTTATTGATCTCTCCAAGGCATTCGACACCCTAGATTTCGACATCATGACTAAAAAAATTGTATTACTATGGTATTCGAGGTACCGCCCTAAAATAGAAAGCTATCTTAAAGGGCGGAGACGATTCAATAGTGTTGATACTTACATGTATCCCTCCCCTCTGTTATCTGTTAAGTGCAGAATTCCGCAAGGGTCGATCCTTGGCATGCTTGGCCCATTGTTTTTGTCTCGCCTGCGAAGCAAAGTGAGACTATAGGCGCCGCTTTTCCGACGGCGAAGGCGGCGGCGGCGGTGTCAACATCAAATCTTAACCTGAGGTTAAGTTTTTGAAATGACGTCATAACTTAGAAAGTATATGGACCTAGTTAATAAAACTTGGCCATAAGGTTAATCAAGTATTACTAAACATCCTTTTAGAGTTTTATGTCACATGACCAAGGTCAAAGGTCATTTAGGGTCAATGAACTTAGACCATGTTGGAGGAATCAACATCGAAATCTTAACCTGAGGTTAAGTTTTTGAAATGTCATCATAACTTAAAAAATGTATGAACCTAGTTCATGAAATTTGGACATAAGGTTAATCATGTATCACTGAACATCCTGCATGAGTTTCACGTCACATGATCAAGGTCAAAGGTCATTTAGGGTCAATGAACTTTGGCCGAATTGGGGATATCTGTTGAATTCCCATCATAACTTTGAAAGTTTATGGATCTGATTCATGAAACTTGTACATAAGAGTAATCAAGTATCACTGAACATCCTGTTCGAGTTTCAGGTCACATGATCAAGGTCAAATGTCATGTAAGGTCAATTAACTTTGGCCATGTTAAATAACCATCATATCTCTGTAAGTTCATTGGTCTAGTTCATAAAAAGTGGACATAAGAGTAACCATGTATCACTGAACATCTTGTGCGAGTTAGAGTAGTATTCAAAGTCAGCACTGCTGCTATATTGAACCGCGTGATGCAGGTGAGACGGCCAGAGGCATTCCACTTGTTTTTCTTTTGTATGTGAACGATATTGATGTTTTTTAACACACTGTGACACTATTTTATATGCTGATGACACAAACTTAATATTAAGTAACAAAGGCTCTGCAAAACTCACAGAAGATATTAACATTAGTCTTGTCAATTAATTAGGATGGTTTTAAGCTAATAAACTCTCTATTAATACTAAAAACGCAATTCATAAATTTTGGCCTTCATTAAGAATTAATAAAATTAATGACATAACTCTTAATTCGATTCCTATTGAGAGAGTCAATTCTATTAAATTTCTTGGTGCTATTATTGACCAGCACCTAAATTGGAAAAGCCACATAGACAGTCTTAATCAAGTTTTGTAAAGAACTTGTGGTATAATCTATAAATTGTCGCATGTATTACCTTTACACTTTATGTGCTGTATAATATTTTGCTTTTGCCATACTTAAATTATGGAAAAATATGGGGCAGAGCATCTTCTACAGCTTTGAACCGTTTACTGATCCTAAAAAAAATACGCCATCCGCACTATCACTCATGCAGATTTCCATGCGCACACACCCCCTCTATTCAGACAGCTACATATTTTACGACTTCATGACATTGTTAATTGTTAAATATCAAACATCAAACGGCTTTATACCAAGCGGCTTTATTCATGTATAAATACCACAAACAAAATTTACCAAATTTTTGACATGTTTTCTACAGCAGACTCCTTTCATTCTTACTACGCTTGACGTAACAAACATCTCCGCACCAAATCCGTGAAATCAAACATGCTTTCTTCAAACTCAATCACAGTGAATGGTTCAAAACTTTGGAATAATGCGCCATCCTACGTAAATATCTCAGCTTCATTAAAAACATGAAAAATATTATTTATTTATTTCAATGTGTTTTACCAGGGTAGCCCACTCAGCAATAAACTGGTCTCCCGTGGGGCCCTGGAATACATGATAAAAACAAATATAAAAACATTTAAAAACACGTGAAATATACAAATAAATATTCTAAAGAAGTTAACTCATATCATAACAGAGTAGCAAGCATACGGCATCGCTAAGAACATGATACCGATTAACAAAATTACACACAAAGCAATACATATAAATAAAATAAAGTAGAGATATATATATATATATATTTATTAAGTAGACATAAAAAGTTGATTTCAATTTTAAAGGGCAATAATAAATCTTAAAATTTGAAAAGATGCACTGTCAATTTCTGTTTAAAAATTGGTAGAGATCTTGACTGTTTCAAATTAAATGGCAAGCTGTTCCAAAGTAAAGTTGCTGAGTACGATAAAGAGTGTTTAAAAATTTAGGTAAGAGTTTTTTTGGGTGATCAAATTATCCTTTTCTGCATATTTAGTGTTAAACAATGAGAGTCACTTGCAAAAGTAAACACATTACAATAGAATTCTGATGAGGGACCATTGATTCTTCTATACATACAAATACACTTAAAATAGGTTACGCGATCGTTAAAGGTCAAGTCCACCTCAGAAAAATATTAATTTGAATCAATAGAGAAAAATCAGACAAGCACAATAATAATAATATAGGATATTTATATTGCGCACATATCCACCTTGTTAGGTGCTCAAGGCGCTCCCATATTACCCGGCTAAGCTAGGCGTTCATAGCGCACACACCTTCTTAAGGAATTACTTCCTACCGGTACCCATTTACCTCACCTGGGTTGAGTGCAGCACATTCTGGATCAGTTTCTTGCTGAAGGAAATTACGCCATGGCTGGGATTCGAACCCACGACCCTCTGTTTCAAAGTCCGAAGACTAATCCACTGGGCCACAACTCTCCAATGCTGAAAATTTCATTAAAATCGTATGTAAAATAAGAAAGTTATGACATTTCAAAGTTTCGCTTATCTTTTAACAAAATAGTTATATGAACGAGCCAGTTACATTTTAATGAGAGAGTTGATGATGTCACTCACTCACTGTTTCTTTTGTTTTTTATTGTTTGATTTATACAATATTTCAATTTTTACGAGTTTGACGATTAGGACCTCCTTGCCTGAAGCACTAAATGTTAAAATAATGGAATTCCACGTGTTCAGGGAAGAATGAAACTTCATTTAACATGACAATGACGAGAAAATAAAAATATTTCATATTTCATATGATAAAATTTCAAAGAAATAGTGAGTGAGTGATGTCATCACTTCCTCATTTGCATACCAACCGAGATGTGCATATAACTGTTTTGTGAAATGAAGCGAAACTTTAAAATGCCATAACTTTCTTATTTTACATCCGATTTTGATGAAATTTTCAGTGTTATGCTTGTTGAATTTTTCTCTTTTTATTCAAATAAAGTTTTTGTTGGGGTGGACTTGTCCTTTAATGTAGCCGCTCTACTTTGAAGTTTGATCATACGATCTGTGTGCATATTGAAACACAACCCCAAGATTTTACAGCAATAATCAAGTTGTGGTTGGACTAAGCATAATCATACAGTCTTGAGGGTATGTTGGTCAACATAAGGCCTAACCCTTCTAAGCATATCTAGGCTGGCTTACACCTTTTACATACATTATCAACTTGGTATGACCAAGATAGGTGTTGATTTTATCGTTGTACCTCGTTCTA
Source organism: Lytechinus variegatus (assembly GCF_018143015.1). Classification (NCBI taxonomy): domain Eukaryota; kingdom Metazoa; phylum Echinodermata; class Echinoidea; order Temnopleuroida; family Toxopneustidae; genus Lytechinus; species Lytechinus variegatus. Next base: position 22,228,802 of record NC_054753.1, on the reverse strand, counting down.
TAACATCTCCAGCAAATTCGATTATTACATTTTCCATAGAAAAATTTCATAGCTTTTGGGGTGTCTCTATTAACAAAAACTTAGTTTTATCCGTGTTAAGTTTTAGTTTATTTACGTTCAACCATTCTTTTAAGGAATTCATATCATCTTGAAGCTTATATTGAATATCTTGTGCAGACGTACTGTGAGCAAATAATGTCGTGTCATCTGCGTACATGGTAATACTACAATATTTCAGGGCATGAACCGAATCATCGATGTATATTAAGAAAAAATGAGCGGCCCAAGGACGGACCCTTGCGGTACTCCTAGCGAAACAGATTGCTCATCTGAGAGAGTTCCTCGTACAGCTAGACGTTGGGTTCTACCCTTGAGATAAGAATTACACCACGTAACCACTTTATTTGAACATCCGATTGAATTTGACCAACATTACCTGAGTGTCGACAGTGTCAAACGCACGTTTTAGGTCAATATAAATCGCACCTATTATTTCCCCAATGTCAAGAAGCGAAACCATTGATCTGTAAGCGAACCCAGTGCTGCAGAGGTCGAATGACCGGATCTAAAACCCAACTGTAATTTACTTAAGATATCATGTGTGGTTAAAAAGGAATATAAATGTTTGTGAACAACCTTCTCTATCAGTTAACTTACAACAGGCAAAATTCCAATTGGTATGTAATTGCATATCAAGCAATGGACAAATTTTGAAACTTTTACATTCATCTCGATAAACTCCCTCGTTGAATGACATATTTATCAATTTCGTTATTTAAGGGGTTATATCTGTTTTAGCATATTTCAGTTGTAAACTGCTAATGTCATCAACGCAATACAGTTGATTTATTGGTGACTAGTTTTGATAAAAGATCAGCTATGACATATTCTTTAACTTCTTCAAAATCAAATTTATAATTATTTTATGATATATGACAAGTCTTTTCTACAAGCTCAATGCATTATGGAACATCTACATATTCTGTGATGAGCTGCTCTACATTGTTATCTTTGAACTGTTTATACTGTATTCAGTGGCGGAACGTGACCCGGAGGAGACAATAATTTGGAGGGGCACTGTATTGTTTGTGAACGAAGCTCTGCCCCTCCAATACCTTTTCTCCTCCGGGTCACGGTACACCACTGAATGTATTATGTTGTTTTTAAAGAGCCTTTTTAATCAGCTTGTGAAATAAAGATGAATTGAATTGACAGTTTCAAAGACTGACACCCCAAAATTTACAGTATTCAAACAGTTCTTGCCGACTATCAAAAGCAGAGTTTATCAGACACATTTTCACATTCAGTGACATTCGTCTGTAAACACGCACACTCACTCTCTCACGCACACACTCACCCACATACATGTACTTTGAAAAAAAACCCGAATCACATGCATACGTTGGTATCAAGAATGTATGAAGCAAGATAAAAGCGCAATGTCGATAAATCACCTCGCTCAAGTGCTGTGCCAGGCATCGAACCCTGGACTACCATGATTGGGCGCCTTAATCCGCTCGGCCACGGCACATCGGGACACAACTGGGCTCACACCTCCGCACATACACCCACACACAAAAACAACAAATTGACACGCACACACACACACAAGACCAAAATTCATTGCTCATCCCTCACATACACACATCTCACTCTCATCCGCTTGACCTTAAACACTTTTCAGGTGCTCCTGTAAAAAGACAACCGATACTGGTAGCAGGGATCTGATTGTGGAAATCGAGGGTAAAATGAACACAAAAACCCATCCCACTTTCGTTTTAACGATCGTCAGGTCAGGAAAACGGTAAATAACTCATCACTTGCGGCGATCGGGGGAGCGACGTGCCCCTCTTCGATTTGAAAATTGTGTACATCAATCTTTGGGAGATGGTCGTCCTGATCCCCCCCGATGGACCAAAAATTTCATGAAAGCACTGCTGAAGTATAAACTGATTGTATTGAATTTACAAAATGAGGTTACGGTAAATGGTGTGTCATTGTTTATTTCTTTTAATTTTATATCTTTTCATGTCTAAAACAAATATTATTCAAGTAATATAGTATGCATTTAAGAACAATGTAAAACATTAATATTGAATCGATCAAAATGATTTCATTAAAATCGGTTGCCCAAAGGAGGTTTATCTGTAATTGGCTATGACGATAAGACGTTTCAGGGTCAAAGGCAAACCTTTTTCAAATAAATAGTCATTATTTGATAAGAATCATAATTTTTTATAGGCTGCATTAGGAGAAACGAAATGGAAAATTTTGACTTAGAATATTTGAAAGAATTTGCGGATAATTTTTGATAAAAAAAAGAAATTAATTCAAATCATTTGTGAAAGTCAGCAAATGTTGCCTCACTATTTAAACCCTGATGGCTAAAGATTTGATCATGGCGACTTCAGCGTCCCTATGAAGACCTTTTATCATATCTGTAAAAGCAGAATATCCTACTTATATGAAATAAATTCTTACATGAAATAATTTGTCGATTTTTGTAGATCAAATGTCAGGGTAGTTGGTCTTTTTGCATTCAACAATATCTTGTCACCCAATCGTATCACAACTACAAGCAGAACCTCCCTGGTGGTTTAACGTGTTTACGGAAATCGACGAGTTATATCTGAGTGCCAAAATAGCTCTCACGCATGATCAAACAATATGAACATGTATATCACCTTGTGCCAGCCCAAAAATACTTCTTAAGGACAAGTCCACCCCCAAAAGTTAATTTGAATAAAAAAGAGAAAAATCTAACAAGCATAACACTAAAAAATTTATCAAAATAAGTGTAAAGAAAGTTATGACATTTTAAAGTTTCGCTTGATTTCACTAAACAGATCTTAAAGTGTGGATGTTTATCGACTGTAGATGTTAAAGTGTAGATGTTTTATCGACTGTAGACGTTACAGTGTTGATGTTTCATAGACTGTAGATGCAAAGTGTAGATCTTTTATCAAATGTAGATGCTAGAGTGCAGATGCTTTATCTATTGTGGACGTTAAAGTGTTGATGTTTTATCTACTTTAAATGTTTAAGTGTAGATGTTTTATCGACAGTAGGTCATGTAATGTACACGTTTCATCGACTGTAGGTGTCAAATTGTTGGTGTTTTTATCGACTAGAGATGTTAAAGTGTAGATGTTTCATGGACTGTAGGTGTCAAAGTGTAGATTTTTTATCGACTAGAGATGTTAAAGTGTAGATGTTTCATGGACTGTAGGTGTAAAAGTGTAGATGTTTTTATCGACTAGAGATGTTAAAATGTAAATGTTTCTTCGACTGTAGGTGTCAAAGTGTAGATGTTTTATCGACTGTAGGTGTAGATGTTTTATCGACTGACGATGATAATGTGTAGATGTTTTATCTATTGAAGATACTAAAGAGTAGATGTTCTATCGACTATAGATCTTAAAGTGTAGATGAAACAATTCGTGGGGCTTTTATGAATAAAAACTTTACTAATCGAATGACTGAATGTTTTGATTAAATTGGCTATAAAACAAAACCAAGCGTACGCATTGTTTCCAAGAATGCCAATAGCATATGTGCCGTGGCTGGGGATCGAACCTCGGACTTTAATATGTCTACTCAGACCAAGGCACCTCAACGCTGCACTTCTACGACAATGATATTTTTCAACATCATTGGAATATTCAGCCTGACTCTGTTTATCTTGTTAATGGAAAAAGAAGTCAATGAAACGACAGCTTCCTCTCTCATATTTTCATTAAAGAAATCCTTTCAGTGGGACAGGCCTAAGGGTAAGAAAACACCTCTGACGAAGGCCCCTCTGGCCCAAAACGTGTATAAGGAAAGGAAAAAGAGCGATAAGTTACTTCCAAGGTCCTATAGTCCCCCCTGTTTATGAATTCGTTCCCGATGAAACGCTTCGCCATCCATGCAGAATTCATTTCAACGAATTCATTTCATTAAAGTCAGTGTACCAAATATATAATTGAAGTGCTTTGTCAAAAAGAAGAAGAAGATTTTTTAATTGACTGAAGTAATTTTCCGAAATTATTATTCGTGAAAGTAAACGCATACAATACTAACCCATGCATAATCCCAAGATACACACACGCACAATCCCTAAGTAACTATATTCTTGTATTTAATCAATATGTTGCTCATCACATTTTCATACCATTTGTCTCACTATCAGTTTTATTGTGATCATTCCTCAAACCCCGTATCACCCGCTCAACCTATCACTTTTTTTGTTGGTTTTTAATGACTCCAACATACACCCACACGCGCACACACGCACCCCGATCAATGCGACTCACATTAAAAAAAACACGCACGCAGCGACATACACACGCACACCATATCGCACATCTAACGCACACCCACACACGCAATCTGAATGTAGCTATGCGCAATCATGCCAAGACGATGAAAGCTTCTCTGTTATGATTTGAATCGTTCTGATTATTGTAATTGCTGCTCCGGCTATTATTGTGATAGCGAGGTGAAGGCCAATTCCTGCCAATCAAATAAACAATGCGAACAATTAAAAAAAAAATCGATCTACCTATAGAATATTAAGCAATTATATGCCTATACCATTCTGGGGGAAACCAATAATAATCATGAAATGACAGAAGACCGCAATTACTAAAAAAAAATATTGTATGTATCTGCATCAACTGTTGCAGTAGATAAAGTATGATTAGTTTACTGAAAAAAAATCAAAACACTATTTTGCCCTTGTAAAAATATAATTTACGTAAGCATCCAATTTTTTTTAAAGGGCTTGATTCATTTTCCACGCAATTAGTCTCTTTTAACGGTACACATACCATCCACATGATAACACAGAATAATGTGCTTGGACATTGCTCAAAATAATGATTATAAAGTAACAATATAGAATTTGTATAGCGCAGGTATCCACCTTGCTAGGTGGTCAATGCGCTGCTACATCACCCAGGCTAAGCTAGTATACCGATTCCGGTGCGCACAGCTTTGAGGAATTACTTCCTGCCATTTACCTCACCTGGGTGGAGTGCAGCACAGTCTGGATAAATTTCTTGCTGAAGAAAAACACGCCATGGGTAGGATTCGAACCCATGACCCTCTGTTTGAAAGGCGAGAGTCAGAACCACTAGACCACGACGCACCCAGGTAGAAAGTATGATATCGAAATGTTGCAAATTCAAACTCAATTACCTAAATAATTACGGAGTGTCCGACTGGAATTACAAGTTTTCGTTTCGAAACAATAATCATAAATCATATATTGTAGATATCGGATTGGCTGCGTTAATTCAATTAGGATATATGGAGTTGCTTTTATTTCATTTCAAGACGTAAATAATATTACAAAACATAATATAATATATAAGATGATTATAGATTTGATGAACACACTTAAAAAATTGAACTTGCTCATAATTATGATTTTTAGAGTATAATTTAGAGCAAAACGGAGGGGCTTGCCAAACAAGCAAAGCTTGTATGAAAGGCAAGCCTCCAAACTGAGTTTCTTTAAATAATTTACACACACATACAAAAAATAACATAAAATCATATTTTTTATATTATAAAAAATAATAGTAATAATTTTCTATGTACACTTTGCAAAACAAAAATCTGAAAAATGCATCAAAAACAAATATAATAATACAATAGGAGAGAGGGGGTTATATTGATCCAAGAAAAAAAGAACACAAGCAACAAAGTCCTAACTTGCGATACGCATGACATATTCCCTAAGAATGTGTTGGCTGCCTCTTAAGGGGGGGGGGGGGGGGCTAGGGCCGGATGTGCCCCTTACTGAATACGCCACATTGCCTAAATTATTCACAGTATGAACCACAATATGTACTACTACCACTTTATAAAACACATGTTGTACATATATAAATGCACCTTTATGTGCCGTATAGAGAAAATTAGTAAAAGGGTATACATAATCGTTTAAAAGCGTTTCGGAAAGAGGTACAATGTGCTTTGAACGGCGTTTCTTCTTTATTCTTGTAGAGGAATTTTGGTTCATATCCAATATTTATTTCAGTAAGTTGATTGTTAATTCGACACTCATTCTAATTGATAATGAAAATAGGTCAGTATTTTGACCAAAACGATATGGGTCATCCAACGTGATCGTGTATCTCCATTTCTAATTGATTTGTACAGTTACCATGGTTACCTGGGTAAGTTTTGGTGGAAAGTCTAGGCATATCTAATCACGCTCCGTGATTTGTTAAACGTCCATGTTACGAGAATATGAAATTAAAAGTACGTTGCCAGGCGATGTGGGAAGGCAAAATAACATTGCTTATGCATGCGCATGTTTATGGTTGATATCATTGTAATCATAATAAACTGTCTTATTTTTCGGAGAAAATTACATCTTTACTTTATACAGGTTTCGTGACACTTTATGTACATAGGCCTATCTAGATTTCACTACAAAGACAATGCATTGTTTGCATGGACATGATGAGCAGGCTATAAGTATATTAGGGAGTGTTTGCACCGTGACTCAGAACAATTCATGAACACAGTGAATGTATTGAAAATGCCGTCAAATGAGAAAAGACAACCTGGAGGTCATACTAGTAGTCCAGGGTTCCCAACTTTTCGAGAAAACAAAATTCCCTGATTTTTCCCTCAAGGCATTTTTTCTGACTGACTACCGTGCTTTCTACTTTTGGGCCGATCAAAATTCCCTGATTTTCCCCTCATTTAAGGCATTTTCCCTGATTTGAGCTATTAAAAAAATACAATTCTCTGATTTTTCCCTGACTGGAAAAAAGTAAAATAATTTTCCCTGATTTTCCTGATGGGCTGGGAACCCTGTAGTCGAACAGTGGTGAACCAAAAACTGCAGTTTCGTCCTAAAGTTTAGGAGCTGACGAAAGATTGCAAATTGTTCATGTTTTCCTGCATAAGCTCAGTACGCAACTGCAGTTTTAATTCACCAATGATATTTTCGACAAAGCCTTCTTGGTTATTCTTTGCCATGAATGGCACTGGACAATAAATTTTCTACTTTCTCGGATCCGTTTTGCGTTGTGGTGTGCAACCTCCCACCCACTGCAAAAACACAAGTTTCGTTTTTGGTCTAACACCAGGGGCCCGTTGCAGAAAGAGTTGCAATCAATCGCAACTCTGAAAATCATGCGCAACTTGATTTTCAACCAATCAACAGCGCGCATTTGGGACTTGCGATTGATATTTTGACTTGCGTTTAAAGGCAACTCTTTCTGCAACGGGCCCCAGATAGGTGTTTATACAACATCAATAAGTATTAAAACATCATCGGTTTGATTCCTAACCGGTGTTGTTTAACAGTTTTCTGGTGTGGACATATATAGATTCCGGTCTGGTGTTAAATCAACACCGGAGTTTTTGCAGTACATGACCTAGATGAGCACTTTACAAGATATTGACAGAATTTATTGTGAACAATGATGATGCACTAAGATTCCATAACTAAATATCACATCACATTCAGCAAATTGCAGTTTATCATGATTTACTCAAATATCATGTGCAACATAGCATAACATTACGAACCTGGCCCTGCAACACATTTGGTTAGCCGACAGGTTAAAATGACATCACAATAGGAAAATACGTAATTACATAAATCTTTGATGTAATAAAATACACTGTAAAAAACAGTGATTTTACATAAAATAAACAGAGGATTTAGCAGAAAGCAATAACAGAATCATTCTGTAAATTCATAAAACATGAATTTTTCTGCAATTTAACAGAACAGGTCTGTTTAAAAAGGGGAAAAGGGTGTTTTATTCAAGGAAATTTGTAAGATTCCATACACCAAATACCAATGATTCGATCGATCACGAATTTATTTTTAAAGCCCTTGAATCGATTGGCGTAGGCCCAATTTTTATCAAGTGGGTCAAAACACTATGTGTACTTAATAATGGCTACTCTTCTGGTTATTTCCCTATTTCCAGAGGTGTAAGGCAGGGAGATCCCTTATCTCCGTATCTTTTTCTGATAGCCATCGAAAATCTAGCTGTACGTATAAGACAGGAAAGGGAGATTATAAGTATTAGTTTTGGATCATTATGAATCCAAACTTTCAATGTACGCCGATGACTTTTGTGCTTTTTGTTCAAATTGTAATTCAGTGAAAGTCTTATTTAAAATACTAAGACAATTTCAGAGTTGTTCCAGCCTGATTTTTAATAAAGAAAAGACACAAATACTAAAAGTTGGTAAGTACAGAGATGGCCAATGTATTGATGGCGTTAGCACAGTAGAAAATATAAAAGTCCTTGGAACAGATGTTGGGTATGATGCTGCCGACCTCCAAGAGGGAAAAATTAGAGATCTAGTGCTATCCACAAGACGGGAATTAAATGTGGAAACAACGAAATTTAACCTTGTTTGGTAAAATACAAATCATTAAGTCATTCGGGATATCAAAATTCATTACTTAACTGTAATTTTGAAAACAATTTATTACATTCACAGCTCCATTCGTTTTATATTTCTGTATTGGAAAATTGGCAATTTATCCGTTCCTCAAAAGAAGATGAATCACGTGTTAATCAGATTATTAGGAATAATTCAGAGATACTGCTCAACAAAAGAATGATTTTTTTTTCTCAACACCTATTTGATAAAGTGATTATATCCAGGCATCATATTATGAAATCAGATGGCTCTCTAAAAAGTTATAACTTGCTTAAAGATCAATTTGACATAAACGGCAATGACTATTTGCTACTGAAAGGAATATACTACTCTATAAAAAATAACAGTGATCAAAATGTTATTCAATTCCATGTAGACCAAATTAATTTTCTAAACGACAATATAGTAATGCAGGTTACATTTAGAGAAGTTAAGTCTATACGTAGCAAAATCTTTTACGATTATTTGGTTAAAAGTAAGAGAGAACAATCTCTCGGTTCTTTTCGATTAAAGGGTAAATACAGTTTAAGTGATTCCGAATTATACAAAGTTAGAAAGACACAAAACTAGAGAATTTCAGTTCAAAGTGCTGAACAACATTTTGTTTTTTAACTATAGGCTGTATAAAATGAAAATAAAAGATTCACCAGAATGCTCTTTGGGTTGTAAAGAATATGAAACCTTAGAACATGCACTATGGTATTGTAAATATGTAAAATATTTTGGGATGAATTCAAGGCTTATTTATCGATGTTGGATTTTTCAACACTAGGCGAGCAGACAATAATTATTGGATTTTTACATGACAAACAAGATGCTAAAATAAAGAATCATGTCTTACTTGTAGCAAAGAGGTGTATTTACATGAGCATAGACGGTAACAATAAGCCAAGCATTGACTGTTTTAAAAGAATGTTATTTTCTTCGTACACAGAAGAAATGCACATCGCTAAAAGGAAAGAATCAAAGAAAATGGAAGTGTATTATGGCACTATTCACTTCGAATCACTAATTGTATGTAACGAACCTGTACTTACTTTGTTATATGCATTACTATGTGTAAACACAAAAAGTATGATTGTATCCTTATCGATCTGTATCATATGTTTTATTGGAAAGTATCAATAAAATACTATTGAAATATAAAAAAAAAAATGTCCTGCAAGATTACGCAATCTGGTAAGATCGGGTGTTCTCGAGACTCTGCTGCAGGAAGTTCTTTTATTTTAAGGATGAATTTTCTAACAGTGTACCCTAATATTGTGCTACAAGCCCCGGTTCCAATTTGAATTTGTGATAAGTTATAGATTCAGGTTTCAGGATAAGCATTGATATACAGGATTCGGGTTATTAGGGTTAAGAATTAACCCTAACCTTAATAACCATAATCCTTAATTTGGTTATATAAGGATTAATGTTTCATGATATAAGGCGGGGCTCATTATTATCACGGGTTAGGCCGACATACCGAAAAGTCAGGGAACGAAATGCAACAGAACTTTCCATTCCATTTGCTGCAGACAACATAGCCTTTACTTATATCTATTTCTGAGGGACAAAGTGCTTTTTATCGCCCGGAGAACCATCGGAGCTGCCAGATGTTGCAGCCCTACTATGGAGGAAATCAATAATGTCCATGGGAAATCTTTCACGGTCCAACGGGAAACCTGCCCGCCACATGCAGCGGAGTACTAGCTATTGCAGCTGTCGTCTTCAAATTACCTCAGGGAAATGCAGCATTCCCCCTTAAGAATCGTCCTGTACTTTCTATATTATAAAGACAAGATTTGTTGCGCTCTAGATGCGAAATTTCGTTTTGATTATGATGCTTCATTTCATTCTCCTCGGGGATTCACTAGTAGAAACTATACCCATCGGTGACTTTTGTATATATCGAGTGGTTGGGAGCCGGTAATGTGAGTGGTGCTATCTAAGCAAGGAAAAGGACATATTCCGAGAACCCTGAGTCAAGTACGGGATGTCTGTCAATGCATTTAGATTCAGATTTAGATTTATTTATTTCCGTTAAACAATTTTTTCAAAAAATAATCAAAGTAATAATACATATTACAAACAAATCAATGAAATTTCGTAACAAATGTTGAATATAAATTAAACAAAACTACAATTTGTTGCAGTAATTTTATCAATGGAAAGAAACAAGAAATGAACGGAGGGACTTGCCAAGAAAAGCAAAAGCTTGTAGAGAAGGCAAGCCCCTAAACTTAGTTTCAATACTACGTCACGTCAAACGAACACGTGACAGCTAGCGCTCACACCCTTTCTTCAAATGTGAAGAAAATATGTTTTGAAAATTGCATAAATTTCCTTGGTCTTCTAAATAATAAACCATAAACAATACAGAAAAATGTGTCTCGTTTGTACAGGCATAACTATGATTTACAAGCATTGACCAGGAGATCGCCGACATGGAAAATATCACCCTCCTTGGTTAAGATGGCCTTTTTTGTTTTGCATCTTAAATGCTCGTAGTCGTATGTTATAGGTAAATAGGTGTGGGGGCGTCGCGACGCGTCGTGGTCTTGATACTGTACATAGGACGTGGGTTCGATTCCAAGCGTGTTTTCCTTCAGCAAGAAATTTACCAACATTGTGCTGCACTGAACCCAGGTGAGGTAAATGATTACCGGCAGGAAGTACTTACTCAAAAAGCTGTGCGCATCGGAATCGGTAGACTGGCTTAGCCGGTGTAATAAAGGAGCACCTTGAGCACCTAGGAAGGTGGATACCTGCGCTATACCAATTCTATATTATTATTTATTTCAAATAACATCAACGAAGCCTTTTCTTTTAAAATTTGCTTATGCAAGACATTTTTTTCTAAGGCGCTGGTGGTGGGGAGAGGTGGCAAAAATGTGTAAAATATTCATGAAAATTTTAAAGCAAGAAAGACAATGGCTGATAGCAAATTATTTTTCTCAATAAATCTGGAAAAAAAAATCCTTTCAACCAACACGATATTCGCATGAACATAAAGTAGAAGAAAAACAACGAAATAAGAAACAGATTAGACGCGACGTGAAAGAATAAAGTGCACAGCGTCAATCCCGCTATTACGCGAGATTTATTTCATGATTATGACGTCATAACTACGTAGTTTTCATGGTAACACAGCTATCATTCCTATTAAACTGTCAAGAACATGAAGGTTTGCGTATGAAGAGCCCCATGAAATCCATTTACTCATCTCTGTTTAATCCTTCTTTTGTTGTTTAATGACCCCTGCCGACTCTAAATGCAAGTCAGTCTTCTCTCTCTGGCGTTAGTAATCATGTTACTATGGCTATACTGTCTTGGCGTTAAGGTGCGCCTGTAATCCAAGCTAACTGGGGAGGGGGTTATAAAGTGATGCAAAGATTCGAGAATCGAGCCCTGGTCACGTCTTTCGGATGATGACGTTAAAAAATCGGCCCCCACAAATGAATAATCGAATCTGATTGACACATGTGTGAACATAACTCATTCACACACCGGTTGTGAAATGGTTGTGAAATGGTTGTGAAAGGTGAAAAGCGACCAGAAAACAAATTGAATAGTATAAAAAAAACCAGCCCATACGTAATATATTTAAATTAGAAAGATTCGATTTCACAGTTTTTACCAAGAGAGGTCAACGATCTCCCATAACATCACTTTTATAACTAATTTCATTATTTGGCAGCCTTGATATTAATTCATACTGAACGAAATATTTGCTCTAAGAAATCCGATCATCGCATTCCGATTTGCCAGCAGACCATTAATTATGTATACCTTTTCCATATTATACAGTACATGAAATAATCAATTAATAAAGAAACAACTACAGCCCAAACAACTTCCCAAATGATTTTCTTTATTTGTGATGTGACACTTTCTTTTCCATTTTGCGCATATTAGTCTCTGAAATTTAATATCTTTTATTTATTATGTATGTCACACTATGAAACATTTACTTTCTTTAAATGTTTTTTCTTCACACTTTTCGCCTTGTAGAGGGGCACGTATACAGTGCAGAGAAGATAACTGAGTGAATTATATCCAACGAAAATTCATATGCCTCCCAAAAGCATTTGTCATCTCATTTTTAATACCCTTGAAGGGTAGCAATATAAAGCCCTCCTAACTTTTACCCAACGACCCCAATTTCATTCAAAGGTGAAAATTTACATTTTTCTGTCTGCTATGTACCCAAATTGAGTGAATTTAACCTGTTTTGAAACATAATATTATGAACATTCGTCTGCGATGGCGATTTTCTTTTATTTTTGTAATTGTGTTTAAAAGAAAATTGTCGCTATAGTGGGGCACGTCGTAGATGAAACATTTCAAAAGAATACTTTGTTCAAGGAAAATGGCGTTTGATCTCTCACCTAACAATGATCTCGGGGTTGCTAAAATGACCCCTTCCCATCATTTACCCGTGATAATATGGCCCTCAAGTTACATGTATGTTCTCTTCAAGAGGATAAAAAAGTGTCTTCGATGGAGGAACTTTCTGACGGCCATTTCCTGGGCCCCATCACACAAAGAGTTACGATTGATTCGATCGATTTTAAGTATATGGAAATCCATCAATGTCATGATATTTTTTCAGGAAATTTGCTCAATGTCCTTTGAAAACAAAGGGAAGCATACCGAATTACCAAGAAAACAGTGAATGTATATATGAATATACAACTGTACCTGTATTCTAGAAAATATTTGGAACAAACATGTAATTTTAGATGTTGACGTAGCTGGCTTTCCATAGTTGCGATTGATCAGATCAATCGCAACTCTTAGTAAGACGGGCCCCTGTTCAACAAACAAAACTCTCTTTAAGGGGGTAGGACGGTCAAGTCCACGTACCTTTCTGGAACATTCCAGGCACTGTATTCTACAATCAATGTGCGTCATGACTTAATACTTCATGAATAGGCCTGTATCCTATACACTGTCATGTATAGATGACTTACTTGGAAGCAAATACTAAAAATAAAAAGGACATGCTAATATGACCAGTTTCGCACGCACCTTCTACCCCCCACACAATTTTGCTCTATTTTTTTGTATAATGTATCTATTGTGGCCAAATTCTCAATGAGGATGATGGTGACAAAGGTGGAGAAGAAGGCCTTGGAGGTGGTCATGGTGATGGTGGAGTTAATGGCGATGATTAAATCGAAAGAAGAAATATTTCATGATAAAATGTAACATCGGCTTATTAAGCCAGTTCGTAGTTTCTTTCTGCGCATGATCAAAAGATTCTGCGCATGATCAGAGGAATTTTGTACTAAAATGACATGAGATAAGCACCTATTTGATGTCTTGATTATACATATATTCTTTTGAATTTTGTTTTTCATTTACATCCCAAAACAACAACAATGCGTCCACACACGACTGGTATTTCACAGTTTGCCAAGTACATTGTGCAACATGCTATGATATGCATTCAAAGTAGGAATGCAACAAATACCTTCATAAAGTGTTCATTGGTGTGCTATTCTAGTCACCTGGTCTATTCAATTTCTTCATCCTACTATGAAAGGCATGCTTACGTAATATCTTGCTTTGAAATCTGCCTATCATAGTGAAAGAAATGAAAGGTCATTTGACAAAAATTGTCCATTAAGTAACTACGAACTGGTCTATTGGTCTACACCCGCTTCCCTAACTTTCAATTTGGTTTTATCCCACATGATCTAATCTGACTTCGTCTACTACCCATTTGGTGCAATTGCCACTTAGCACATTCAACATTTGTCTAATTTCCATTAAGGCTATACCCATTTCGTCTAATATCCACATGGTCTAAAGGCCACCGCACACCTTACGACTGTTCGCGATCCGATTTTGGAACAAATCGCAGTTCATTTTCTGAAAATGTGAATGGAACATATCATTTTATTTGAGGTTAAAATTAATTGAAAGAATACTAATTTAACCATTTTGAAAGATTGCAAGCCTTAATTTTAGAGTACAGGCCAAATTAGTTTCAAATCGTATAGCCAATCGTACGACTACTATGACGTCATTACGACTAGATATAAAATTCGCTTTTATTCTAAGAAGGATGAAATCATAGTCACAGATTTGAACACAGGTATTCGTAAGATGATTGAGAACATTACACAGTAAGATATTCCAAGTCTCAGTATTAGCATCAAATTCTACTACATTTTATTCTTAAATCGGATCGCGAACAGTCGTAAGGTGTTCGGTGGCCTTAAATGTATACGGTTAAGTCGAATTGTTGATATACCAAATTTTAATTTGACAAAGTAAAAAAAATAAAAAGATAGGTAGACAAAATGGAAATTAACGCAAGTGGGTATTAGACTAAATGAGAAATACTAAGCATGTTACGTGGGCCATTAAGACCAAGTACGGAACGGCAATTATACCACAGTAATATTACTGGTGTACAGGTGGGAGTGGGGCTTGGGGGCCATGACCCCCCCATTCTTCCCGACCAAGAAAAAAAAGAAAAAGAGAGCAAATGAAAAAGAAGGGTGACATAAGATATTATTTTCAGAATATTATGTCAAGCTCTATCACAAAATCATATTTTGTTGTGATGAAATATGTTTAAAAACATTTTGGCTCGCTCTGTTTGCTCGCAACTTTGTTAAGATTTTGCCCAATACACCATGTCTGCCTCCCGCCAAAATGTTTGATTCATAAGGCCACTGATTGATTTACTACATAAAATAGGTTTACCCCACATGGCATTGGACTATCTGAGATTTAGATCAACTGCTTGAATACCGAGTGAATATTAACCGCTTCAGACACCTATACAGTAAAGCGTCATCGCAGGAAAAAGAAATCCTCAAGCACAATCTCCTGTATGCTTCTCATAATAATCTCTCTAACAAAATTTTCATATCAGCCAGACAATAAGTATTGAAATTCATCTGCTATCATTTTTCTTAAAGTAATTTAATTTCAAGAAAGGTATTCGTAAATGCCCTTCGGCCATGTATACATTTGTCTTTTATATCTCATTTCCAGTACTGTATTTCCCTCTGTGTATTCTGTCAATTTTATAATCGGGAATGGTTGGTTTTGCCATTCTTTAATTACGTTGGACAGTTCCGCGCGTTGATTATTGGATCGTTACTTCGCCTATAGTCAAAATATTAACAATTCAATAAAAGTACATTACCTCGAGCGTAAGAGTGACAAACATTCATCTTTCAAGTGTTTTTCATAAAGCGGTTCATATAATTTAAAATTAGTGCCTCCCTTCAAGGTTCTTGAAAGGAGGGGGAGGGGGGGGGGGTAAGATTTTCCATATCTGCGTTCAAATTAAAAAAAATGTCACACTATAGCCTGCTGTCTGTAACTTTTTCATCACTTGTACAATCACAGGAGAATGTGGCTGGGGTTGATAAAAAAAAATACGAATAGCTTAGACGCAGCGCATATCAAGGGCGTAGGTGTGTGTGTGTGTGTGGGGGGGGGGTGCACCCTCCCGCTGAGGCATAGGAGTTCCGACACGGGCAAGCTAAACTGAATTTGTACCCCTTCTGCTTTCAACAGCTGATTTTCCAGATTTTAGTTCCACCTCCAAGATGTGCACCCCCATATCACTTTAGTTCCACCCCAGGATGTGTACCTCCCCATGCTCAAACCAGCCTACGCCCTTGCATAGAGAGTAAAAAACAACAACTAAAAAACATTTTGATTCAAAGGGCACATTCTCAAATATACAAGTGAATACAGTAAGTCATAATTTGGTAAGACATGACACTATTGAAAATTGCATATCATCGGTCGGCTTGGATTCAGTTTGAAACTTTTTATTGACATGACGGCAGCATTACAGACGCAACACAGTACAGCAATAAAAATACGATAAATTGCATACTAAAAAAATACATTTTTTTCAAAATAACTTACATGTTGGAAAGTCAAATGCGTTAAACAACAGAGGCGTTTTTTGTTTCCTATAAAGATTTATTTGCTTTCATTTTTACAAAATTCTTCATTTTTTGTGTAAACATGACTTTCATGAAGATTATCAACATATAATACATGCTGTGTTTATATATAGAAGGCGTAAGTCCCTATAGAAGCTGAAGTTTGCACCGGGAAACGCCTGTAGTAGCGCAGAGGCACTAACGTACCTACGGGGGGGGGGGGGGCAGTCTGCCCCCTGACGAGTCACAACCCATGCAAAGGACGTATCCCGGCCCCTCTGACGAGCTTGAAAACCTTTTTTGCCCCCCCCCCCTGACGAGCTTGAAAACCTTTTTTTTTTTTGCTTGTCAATTTTTTTTTCTGGTACGAATTAATGAAGACCTTTTATTTTGCTTTTAAAATTTTTCAGCGGACTGTTTTGGTTTTGCCCCCCCCCCTTGTGGAAAATCCTGGGTACGCTACTCATTGGCGGCGGAAGCCAATAAATTTAGGGGGTGTCCACCTGGAATTTTGGGATGGACACATGTTAAAAATAGGACAAGCGCCCCAAAAATTTTTGAGAAGCAAAAAAAAAAAAAAAAAAAAAAAAAAGGTCATCGACCTAGATTTTAGGGGGGACAACACACGTGTCAAGGGGGTCCACGTGAATTTAGGGGGGGACGCAGGAAAAAATATTGACAAGCAAAAAAAAAAAAAAAAAAAAAAAAAAAAAAAAAAAAAAAAAAGGTTATCAAAACAAAATTTAGGGGGGGATCGTCCCCCCCACCTAAAATTTAGGGGGGGACACGTCCCCCCCGTCCCCCCCGCTTCCGCCGCCTATGACGCTACTGCGCAGAGGGAAGAACGGAAGAACGAATGAAACCGAGAGAGGAAGAAGTGAGCGGGAAGACGGGCAAGAATTATTAAGCAAATTATACCATGGATCCATGATCATAGTTACAAAACAATGCTCGGCGTGTTGGTTCAGTTGGTATAGAGCGTCCATCTCACAACTGGGAGGTCGGGAGTTCAAACCCCGGTCGCGTCAGACTGGTAAAAGATGTGAGTTGCTGCTATATCCTGCTTGGATTTCAACGATTTTAGGGAACAGAGCAACGTCAATCTGGTGCTGCACAGTGGCTACTGGGCCAACGATCAAATTGAAGAAAATGAATTTTCTGTTTCAGATTTAAAGGGATGGTCCGGGCTGAAAATGCTTCTATCTAAATAAATAAAATAAACTTCACAAAGCAAAATGCTGAAAATTTCATTAAAATCGGATAACAAATAACGAAGTTATTGAATTTCAAAGTTTATCAATATTATTTTGAGAACAGTTATATGCACATCGTCATGAATATTCATTAGGTGGGCTGATGATGTCACATCCCTGTTTTCCTTTTTTTTATGTTATAACATGAAATAATAAATGTTTCATCTTTTTATACATTTGTAAATGACGTGTCTCTATCATGATAAATAAGTTGCGGCAATAAATAACCAATGCACTTAATCAGTTGTCACTCCAAGTGATTTAGTTCTTGGTAGAAAATTTTTGAATAAACCTAATTTCATATAATAAAACACAAAAGAACAATGACATCATCAGACCACCTAATGAATATTCATAAAGACATGCCTAAAACTGTTTCGCCGGAATAATGCAAATCTTTAAAATTCAATAACGTCATTATTTCTTACCTGAGTTTTATCAAATTATTAGCATTCTGCTTTGTGAATTTTACTCTATTTATTGTGATATAAATTTCTCCAGCATGGACCATCGATTTAAATTTCGAACAATAAAATGTTCATGCAAAAGCTTTTTCAAAATAACGAACAATTACATGACAACAAACCCCCAACCCATTAAAAACAAAACAAAAAAAAAATGGTTGTATACAAAAATGACCCTGGACAAATAAGAAAGTTAAACAGTAATGCAAACCTCATTTGAACCAAATTTTCACCATGGTGATATTGATTCAATTAGTCGTTCGTTTTGTTTTCACGATTGTATGAAACGCCATATAAATCCCGTCTTTCATTGTATTCCATCGAATATACTTCCTATCATCCGACTCAAATCGCATTACCCTCCCCAAGGTCGTGGAAAAAGAGCATTTTCTTTCTCTTTCTCTCAAAATAGTTTGCCTCCCTATCTCTTATCACCATGGCAACCGTATATTATACAGACCTCATTCCGTTAGTGCTTGCTAAAATAGAGCGATGATTTTTTTTCTGATAATAATGTTGAGTAGATTGGGCTATATTCATATTGTTTTGATTTTTTTTAAATTATAACGGGCATTGAAAAGTGCATGAAAGTTGTGTAGTTTTAACCCTCTTTTAACTCTTTTTCTCTCACTTTATCACGCAATGGCACCCCCAACAAATTGACTATGATCTTATGAAATTGCCATTCCATATACAGTTATGAATAATAATTTTCTATGAACGCGTTTTTTAATAGATGCTGAAACCACGAGTGAATGAAAGTGACTTGTTTACTGTTTGATAATGGGAATTAAACGCAAGTTGGTGTTGGTTAACCACGATTTGTTCTGTTGCTGTGTCACTGTGTGTCGGTGTATGTGGGTAAGTGGATGAGGGTGTGCATCTGATTGTGAATGTGTTTATATGTTTTATGTGCGTGTGGGTGTGTGTGTGGGTATAATATACGTGCTTTTTCAAGAGTTGTGTGTATACATGTATGCATGTGTGCTATTTAACAGGGGTGTGTAATACTTTATTCTTTTTATATTTAGGAGCATTAAGCGAAAATTTCTACGTATATATTTTCAAACGAATGACATAAATCATAAACAGCCCTCACCAATTTTAAATGCATTTAGGAGTGAACAGAATTATGTATACTGCTCGTAGTTTATTTCAATGGTCTTGCAAACCGTTCATTCTCAGTTGGTTTGAAGTATGTTCAATCACTCCTACAACCATGCCATGTAAGAGCACTTTGCATAATTCGAAAGAAGAGTCGAAGAAGGGGGACAGTTAAAAGTACTGAACCGGTGGATCGATCATCAACTTGACTCAGTAAGGACAAATCGATAAGGCAGCTACTCTATCAATTAATTAATCACTTGTTTTATCATGGTAATGGCCTCTGCTAAGCCCGCTAACATTTCCCTTCCTTTCCGCGCTGTGGACATGATGGAATCAACCTCACAGGGCGACTCGTATTTAATATAATTTTAAGCATTAAAGCATTCTATAGGATGTTATATAAAATATGAAACTTATTTTTCATTTCCGTGCATGGTCAATCATTCTGTCCCACATCAACTTGATGTTCCTGAGTAACTATCCTTGCTGAATTCAAGCCTGAATGTCCCTAACCTGGAACTTGCACCTTTCACGCGATTCGGGACATACGTGTACATGTACTAAATGATAATAGTAAAATTTGTTAGTCACGTATACCACCAACATGTCTCTTTGAGTTAGGAATAATGGGCAAAACGGTAACAACATTGATTGAAAAATAAATGATATATATACATTATAGACATCACAAAATGCTACATAAATTATGAATTTGACTTAATCAAGTATTAAAAAAATAAGTTACTGGTATTTGAATTCTACTTCCGTAAATTGGTTAAATTGGGCAATGTATCTTGTAATTGGTGAAATAATATTTGTATAGCGATAGTACAGGATTCTGGAAAGCCCGATCCCCATAAAGATTTAGTTTTGATAGAGATTAGACAGAAGATATCTTGAATTAGAACAGAGACTGAGTTTGAGTTATGTACAATATATGGGACCGTATTCCGAGGCTCAATCCAACGTACTGCTGATCGAATGGGTGTCAAATATTATGAAAATAAGATATCTACTTGCTTTTATTTCCCACTTCGGTTTGTGTTGTACCGCACACAGTAAAAAGTGTGGTGTTAACCGGTGTACACAGAGGACCACACCAATTATTTTACACCGGTGTTAAATTGGTGGTGTTAGTTTTACACCTATAGGTGTTATTACAACACCTTTGGTTGTTACATTTACACTCTTTGATGTTATGTTCAATCTCTAGGGTGTAATTTTAAAACCTCAGGGTGTGGTCCTCTATAAACACCAATTGGTGTCAGTTTTAACACCACAGTTTTTACAATGCAAGAGGTTAATAATCTCTTAAGAATAGCACAATAATAGGATAAAGATGAGGGGATTGAGTGGCAGATTAGTAATGCATGCCGAAAAGTTAGCTTGCAAGGAGTCGCTCCAACATCAACATCGAATCCTTTTTTTTTATAGCTAAGACATTTTATTTTAATCATTAACTTTCTGTCATTCCCAGGTTTCCGTTTTCTACGAGCTCCTCACTGGAAGCTACCTCCCTATTTTCGATTACGTCATCATCCGGGTCATTCTGACGTCATCTATTCTGAACCCTATCGTATACGTCACGTTCTCCAAGACCTACCGCTACGGATACCAGCGCCTCCTGGTCAAAGCCCTCCGTCTGTGTGGGTACGAATGGCGATCGAGGAAACCGCTGGGACTCACAGGTAATTACACACACACACAGCAAAAACCATGATGTTAATAATATTGGTGTATATTTAGTCAGTTTACCAATTTACTCCGGTATTCAATTTGGTGTTAGTCTAACACCTATGAGTGTTATCAAAATTTCACAACACCCTTTGTTGTTATTTTTACACCCTTAGGTGTTTTTTGTCAATATATGGGGATGTAGTGTAAAACCTAGTGTCAGGTTTTTTTTAATATACAGTGTAATCGTGTATTCTAGGGCGGCTCTAAAGGGGGGGGGGGCTCCTATAATTTGTAAGAATTAGAAAAAAGTGAAGAAAAAAAAAACTAGAAGCGACGCAATAAAGCGAAAGATGTAGGTCATGTTAGTCTGTACCTTGACATTCAACTGAGAAAAAAATACATTTCGGTCGTCTTACTCCTCAAATACCATGGCGCTGACCAAGTATATACGCCCAGGAAATCTATTTTGTCGATTAGAATATGTATCCATCAACAGTTAATTCGAAAATTATATGTAAAACAAATTTGGAATCGTTCATATCAGCAGCTGAAGTTTCGATCTAGACAGAATAAAATCTAGTAGGTTACCCGTTCATCTCGTATTCTGACATGGAGTGGTAGCTTTATCTGGTCAAAGATGAAAAAAAAACATGATTAAACTTAAAACAAGACTAAGGGGGGGGGGGCAAATGGCGTATGGGGAAAGTAAAAAACAAAACAGGATACAATGATCAAATTCGCGATAGATTCTTAAATAATACTTAAAAATACTCTAATTTTTTACCTTCCTCCTTTCAATTTCTCTGCTTTTTGTAATCTTGATTTTTATTCTTTTATTTATTTATCTATTTTTTCTGGGGGGGGGGGGCAAAGCCCATATCTGTACACCAGAGTCAAAGATGACGTAGATATAAGATTAAAGACCCACATATCAGCAACGTCATTCCCAAAGTATTAAATCGAACTGGTAGGAAAGTATAGCAATTACCGTGACCATTTGAAAGAATTTGAAAAGAATCCGAATGATTCTGAGTAAGGGGGTTACGATAAAGTTCATACAAGATAATGTGTGTTTAGTTATAAGAAATAGTCCTTGAAGTTTTGATAATCAGTTTATTATAACATTTTTCGTACACCATATTCACATCTAACTTAGATCGGCGGTGCAGTAAGTGCTAGTGAGCAGTCGGTGCTAACCACTCATAGGCAATATTACACAATATGTTAAATGAATATGCGGTACACACTTAACGATGGCATGGCCGTAGTATTTTTTTTTTCGGGGAGGAGGGGGGAAAGGGGCAAGAGGCGCAAAACTTCTTTAAGAAACTTGAAAGTGAATAAGCGAAGCAGCCATGGTTGTCATGGGGGCGCTTTTGCATTTTTTGAAGTGAAATTAAAGGATTTCGTGCACACATTTAGTGATTTTTGTGGAAATTTTCGGTAAACAAATTAAGTTTTCAAAATTTCTGGGGTGGGGGCACTCCGACCCCCCAGCTGAGAACAGCCATGAACAGATGAATAAAAATGTGCTCCCACAAGTTAATGACCAAAAAATATTTAAAAAAAGATTAAGTGAATGATGTACGAGGAATATAGAAAGAAAATGAATTAATCATTTCTATAATACCTCATTATAAATTATCACAAGAAAATTACACTGTAGAAATTAAGTTCTAACTTCAGCAGGTTTAGGAGCGCTTCTGGTGACTACACTATACAGAGGCTGATTTCTAACACTTCTGGTGCTAAAACAGCACGTAATGTGCTGCATTGCTATACATTGAGCATCAAATGTTCTACTTTTAGCACCACGGGTGCTGAAAAGTATAGCACCTGAGGTGAAGTCTCTACAATGAGCTAAATTCAACACTTTCTTTTTAGAGTGTACATTGTCACATTACAATCATGTTTGAAAAGCTAATTTAAACGATTGTTGGAACTATATAAATGTTTCTTCTTAGAACATCTGTTATTTTTATCAGACTCTCATACTGCGTTTCTTTCTATTTATATACTCATTGAATCGATTTGGGGGAACTGCCAGAGGTGTGGTATATATACCATGGTAGGATTTTTATTGATCAGACATTGCCTGTAAAGTCATCTTTCACGGAAAATATTGAACGTTGAACAAAAATAAAGGCAGAAACATCTGAAATAGGTTCATTTCTGGTCTGCTATGTCCATGATACTTGCCCTAGGACATTTCCGTTCGAAATAAACAAATCGAATGCTTCTACGTATGGACAAGGATGGGGGCTTTGATCACTATTCCTTTCTTTGCCATGTAGTTTCTCTTTCTGTATTTCTTTTTTTTCATTTGCTGTATCCCCTTTACCTTCTTCTTCAGTTTCCTTTTCTCCTGTTTTTTTTATTCTACTCTTCTATTTACATTTCTCCTTTTCATTATTCTATTCACATCGTTGTCTTTTTCTTCATCTTCACTTCCTTCTCTTTCTTCTTCTTCTCCTCCTTCTTGTTCTTCTTCTTGTCATCTTCGTCTTTCTCCTTTTTATTCTCCTTCCCCCATCTTCTTATTCTTCCTCTTACAAAGTCTTGATTATTATTTTTGATTTTTATTGTAATATGCTATTAGAATTAGTGAAAATAATGTGACATATCCACACATTTCCAGGTGATAACAAACGGATCGCTGCGAAATCCTTGTGTCCTACTTATATCGGGAAAGGAAAAGAAGAATTGAATACGGTACGGGTGAAAAGTTTACAATTTGCATTCATATAGTCAGATATTATTCAATGCAATTGAAGCCTTTATAGAAACAAGAACAGATGGTTCGAATACCCGAACACTGATACATTTCCTGAGCACAAAATATGCAAATCATGTTTTTATAGACATAAATCGCAGACTAAATAATACATTAAAATACCAATCAGGAAGACTAAAATAACCGTAACATTTTATAAGGAAAAGAAGAATTAAATACGGGTACGGGTTAAAAGTGAACGATGTGCATTTATAATTATAGTCAGATATTATTCAGTGCAATTGAAGCCTGGATAGAAAGAAGAACAGGTGGTTCTAACACCCAAACACGGAGACCTTTCTTGTGTATACAATATACATACGTTTTTAAAACATTAATCGCAGACTAAATAATACATTAAAGAATCAATCAGAAGAAATAAAATCACCGTAACATTTATACTTACAAAGAGAATGAAACCCACACAGAAAAATTTTACAGTTCTTACACTGTAAAAACTGTGAGATTAAAAGTGACGTGTTAATAGAGGACCACACCCTGAGGTGTTAAAACAACACCCTAGAGATTGAACTTAACACCAAAGAGTGTAAATGTAACAACCATAGGTGTAGTAATAACACCTATAGGTGTAAAACTAACACTACCAATTCAACACCGGTGTAAAATAACTGGTGTGGTGCTCTATGTACACCGGTTAACACCAAAGTTTTTGCTGTGTATTCGTCCCCGGTGATTAATACGAGTCAAATTACTCAAAAAGTGAGTCAATTTACATTTGTCCTATGACACGTTTTTATATGACACACGTTTGATGCACATATGTGTGTTTTTGTGATATTTGTAAGTGTGTCATGTTACAGATAACTGTGCCATAGGAAACACGATGGATATTCAATACGCCATTCGACTTACTTATGTGTGCCACTTGACTCATTAAAGTGTGTCATTCGACTTTCATTCATTTTGCAGGGGGTCAACCGGGGAACAAGCTAACAAGTCATTTTGACCGAGAAGAGATTATTATTTTGAAGGGGAAAAATGGAACTTCCATATGTACATAATAGAAACAATAATAAAACCTCCCCTTCATGAATACGAAAGAAACATTAACAACGAATCACCCCCTTTTTCTCATTCCCTATATTACATTATTACTCCCAAGAAACGAGTAGGACCTGTTGAGGATAGGAGCAATTACTAGATAAAAACTATTAAATGGGAATGAAACATTTGGAACAAATAGGCTTGTGTCAAAACAGAAAAATCAAAGAATAAGAACAAAGACAGACAAATCGGGCAAATAATGAGAAAGTTATGAGCATTTGAATATTGCAATCAGCTATGGAGATCCTCCCATTGGCAATGCGACAAGGATGTGTGATGTCATATGTGAACAACTTTCCCTTTAATGGACTATAAAATACCACAAAATTGTCTCTTTTTGCTTTTTCTCATTGTGATACAAACTCTATCCATGATGTATTTTAAAAAAGAAATCTGTATTACATGCCCTCCTATAGAAGGAACACATATACTGATAGATGTAATAAAAGAGGCAGTTTAAGTGAAATATATACCAAAGTAATGGGGAGAGTTGTTCACAAGTGAGATCACACATTTTTGTCGCATTGCCAATTTGATGATCCCCATAGCATTAGTGATCACAATATTCAAATGCTCATAACTTTCTCATTATTTGTCCGATTTTTCTCAAACTTTCGTTGATCTGTTTCCTTGATTTTTCTGTTTTCACACAAGCTATCTTGTTCCAAAGACTTCATTCTCCTTTAAAGAATACGTTAAGTGGCAATTGGCATCATTGAGAAGGGTGTAGCAGGTGTATACAAAAGGACATAAATACAATAAAACAACACTGAATAAAACCAAAGTGCTAATTTAGCACTTTAGTCCTTGTATATAGTGACTGCACTACGAGTGCTGATATTCTAGTTTAAATTTGAACTAGAAAATCAGCATTCGTAGTGCAGTCACTATACAAGCACTGAAGTGCTAAATTAGCACTTCATTTTTTTACAGTGAAGGGTTTAACAACAACAACAACAACAATGTATACAACTCACAAATTCACTACTCTCAGTCCCGATGGGAATACAGACATCATTAAATATGAGAAATGTATTTTGGCTACTTCAGACACGAAGGAAATTGATTAAGTTTAGAGATTATGGAAAGAAAACAAATAAAGGACAGAAATTAAATTTGACTGCAGATAAATCCCATGTTTATTTCTTTGTTCTCATTTTGTGTAGGGAGTGAAATGCAAAAGATTTCTCACCGAATGGCTCTGGAAGAATGGGAGAGTCCCGGTTTGGTACGTCGACGGTACAGCAAACGACGCAGTAAGAGAAAGATCACCCGAATGCACCACCTCTACACGGTCAGCGAAAAAACCGGAAATGGCTATGGCGACGGAAAGTGTGATGACGACCGCGCAGGGAGACAGAGGAGGTATCGAAAGAACACTTCGATTGATGCGTCACGAGGAGCAGGCGTCACTAGTGCGTCAGTAAAAGTAGCGCGGCACAGACGGAACACTGGCCAGGAAAAACGCGTGCATGCTAAAAGCCCTCTCAAAAATGGGGACACAACCTTTGTCCAGCAGCAGGTGGATTTTCCTGCATCGTCTCAAGTCTTGTCCAAGGACGATAATGGGTCCACGGTGTTATGTCAGAACTTGAGGGTCATCGGCTCTTTCCGTCAAACGGTTCGCAAGGATAGCAAATCGGCGCCGTGTGAAGTGTTTCCTCTAGAATGCTCGGAAAATGCATCAACCGGAAATGACGAAATTCATTTACAATCCAAAAATCCTTTGCCCGAACCAAAGAGATATCTTCCACAAACTCTGCAGGCACTTGCAGCATCGGCTGTTGAACTGGAAAAGTATCAAAGAAAAGGGCAGATAACAGTTTCTGAAGCATCACCTCCGGCGAGGGAGCGCGATGGTAGTGTTAGTATTCATGGTTTGAATGGGACGAGCGTTCTCAAGCCATTCGAAAATTCAGCCGGGACCAACGCTCAAGGTCATGTCTGTATCCACTTAGATGTGATCGAATTTGTGAATAGACACGAGATGAAACACAAAAATGGATCGCTTGTGAGCACAATTCGTAGGTGTCAACTGAAGGACAAATCACAAAAGACAACAGATGATGAGCAAACTGGACCATCATTTGTCTTTTCCTTGAGGGAAAACCGCTTTCTACCAGAACGAATTCACCAGGAAAGCATTGATACCTTTTCCTTTGAAAATGGTGAAGACACTTCTTCACACTCCATTTTTACAACTGATGTAACGAATGGGGCTTTCGCTCCGATGGAAACTTCTGCAGACGTCTCTCAGAAAAATCAAGAATCTTCTCATTCCTTGAGGGCAACCAAAGAACGACCGAAGAGAACGAGCGAGATCTTGCGCGAAAGTTCACGATATAGTGATGACATTGCTAAACTGAATGATTTGATGCTTCAAGACTACAATAGGAAGATGCACAAAACAACTCCAGTGAACTCCTTAGTATCGAGTAAAGGAAGCTCCCTAAACAATCATGAAACGGAAAAGAAATGAACTGATTTAAAATTGTAATAAATATGGTGTTCCATCCTGATGATAAGGAGATATGCAAGACTCAACTTTGCCCGGTACAGATTGCAAATGTTCGAATACATGTCCCAAGAAGTAGTTTAAGCGAAAAGAATTGATATTCAGGCATAGATATCTCCAAAATGCCATACATGCATTTTATATTTTTTATATTCATTTACTTAATCACTACTTCATTTATTTGTTCGTATAATTTTATTTATCTATTTATTTTTAATTTTTATTTATTTATTTATTTATTTGTTTTTTGGGGGAGTAACAATACCCCAATTCTTTTGACAAGAAATGATCGACATATTCGGCTAACATATTGATATCTCCAACCATGGAGAGGTAATCGATAGTCCGGGGGGGGGGGGTAAAGCGGTTGGGTCTTCTGTGCCATGGACATTATGTCGTTGGATCACCGGAACTGGGAGGGCGGGTGCCCCAAGGACCAGCAATTGCCTATCCGTGGATCTTAAAAAATATCAGAACTTCTGGAGATAAATTTTTTTTTGCACACTTGCTCTGAATAATCACCATGTTTACCTCGAGATCGTCTACGCATTATTGGTTCTTTGTTAGAAATTATTATCAATCTACTTCAGTAATGCTGAAATGTTGTTTTACGTGTTAGGTTTTGAGTTTATATGCCCGTTATCGATATTTCCTTTACGTATAGAATGTGTATTCTTTATCAATTAAGAGGAATAAGTATTGTGTTGTTAAATTGTCGGAATAAAATTCGTATTTGTTATACAGGGATCTTTTTCAAGGCAAATTTGACCGTGGTTTGTAAAAATGGTCATTGTACGAAGTAGGGCGGGGTTCATGAAGTTCTTGTTGTGTAAAGTGGAGTATGAATTAAAAACAAGAAGAATATGACATGTTAGAAGAGCAAAGTTGTGAGGGCAAAGTTTTTGAGATGTCGAGCAAAGTATGATGACTGTTAAAAAAAATCCCATCATCACCACCATTTATCGATTGATGACAGTTTTTCAGCCTGGATATATATCGACATTAACAATATGGACAATCTGCACACTTCACCTTCGACTAATGCAACTGAAACATGTGAAAGGGTCGGAAAACATAATATGTTAGTCATTCATATCCCAGTCTTTCCCAACGTCCGAACAGCATTTACTAAAGAGTCAGGGGACGATTTCTAGAGTGATTCTTCAATATTTTCAAGGTCAAAGTTCTTGAAGAGGTTTATTTTGTTATCATATCGAAATAAATACACACACAAACGAAAATGGTGCCCCGATTGTATAGGGGCACACGTTCATAAGACGTCTACATTGCAAAAATCGACAAAATGCTAAGCTGTTAAGGATTGACGTCTGGGACTGAAATACGAAAATATGGGTGTTTTGGGACTGTTAAATGGACTGAGGAGGGGGTGGGTGAGACGAAAGATCGATGGTGATTGAGAGAGAGAGATGTGGCAAAGGTATGGAAAGCAAGAAAAATAGATGATAGAGGAGATAGTGAGGGAAAGAGAGAGAGGGGGGGGGGGCATGGAGAGGGAGAGAGAACCAAGTAGAGTGAGAGACGGACAACGGCACCCCGAGGAGAACTATCTGTTGGACCGTTGCCCCTGAGACATTCAAGAGATATCACTCCGCGACCTATTGAGGATTCAAGAACAGAGAAATTGTATTATCAAAAGCCCCTTCACGACAAAGAACCAAGGTCTCCCTCGAAATTCGGTGAATCAAAACAGCAGTTTCGTCCTTGACTCAGGACAAAGGACATACTTGCATTTTTTGTCAGCTCTAAAACCCCGAGTCCAAAAAAAAGACTTCCAAGCTATTCTTTGTCATTTGACGGGTATTTTGATACATTTACCGTGTTCTTGAATCATCCGTACGTTGCGGAGTGCAAACTCACTATAACCATGATTTAGATCAACTATAAGACTGGTACCTCCGGATAACTACCCCCGGTACAGGTTCCCAAAACAACTATCCCGTCGAAGGGGACAATCCCTATATAACTACTCCACGGGACAGCTAACTACCCTGGGGGCAGGTATCACAAGATAACTACCCTGTGGGACAGGTACCCCAGATAACAACCCTGTGGGACAGGTACCCCCAGATAACTACCCTGTGGGACAGGTACCCCCAGATAACAACCCTGTGGGACAGGTACCCCCAGATAACTACCCTGTGGGACAGGTACCCCCAGATAACAACCCTGTGGGACAGGTACCCCCAGATAACTACCCTGTGGGACAGGTATTTCTAGATAACTACCATGTGAGACAGATACAGGTATTTCCCCACAGATAACACCAACGACAACCATTCATTAAAGCAACAAGCACCCAGTCAATCCTAAAAGTTCAAGGATTTTCTCCTAAAAGATTGTTAGCCAGTGAGGTAGATGTCAGGAAGGCAGGTTTTTTTCTAATCTAGGGAGATAGTTGCATGGGCTTTGAGCTTTATCCTAAGGGAGTTTATCATTGGGTCCATGAACGGCTTACCATTTCCCAATATTTATTTTAATTTGAATAAGGTCAATACAACTTGGGTACTTCATTTTCATTCTGAGATGAACTGCTTTTCATATTTTATTGATGAAAATGTTTATATGGGATTTTCCTTATTAACACTCCCTTATCTTTCTCCAATATCCACACACACACTCTCTCTATCTCTCTATCTTTCTCATACCTCACTTAATCCTTCTCTGTCTCTCAATGTTTTTATCTTCTCTATCTCTAATTCTCTTTTCTCCTTTCTCTCCAGAGGATAAAAAATATTAAGAGGGGGGGGGGGGGGCCTTTGTTCCTCTCTAGATGCAATGGGGTGGTGGGGTTCAGTTTTGCAGACATCGCACACTCAGAATCATGTATACGAATCACAGAATCACAGGCCTGTTTTCTGAACTCAGCCTGATTGACTTGAAAGGTCATCGTTTAACTATGAGGAGCCGCAATATGCCGCAAATATCCATACACATGAAATAGTTGTTCAATTTAGCGGCTTAGCCTCATGTGTGGCACTCAAAGCCTTATATATACTTCTGGGCCCATATTTTAAATTCAGGTTTAATCTAAACTCTGGTTTTAGGTTTTGGTTTAACTATGGAAAGCCAAATGTAACATAAATCTATAACAGTTGAGGTTCAATGCATCAGCTCATTTGATTCCCAAAACATAAGTATGACAGTCGTCTTCACCATTAAAGAATTAGGAAAGAGCAAAGTAAACATGTGACACATTCAATGTTAACAGAACTTTGAAACGTTTGGCTTTCCATAACTATAGCACAAAGTTCGACCATGGTTTAAGTTAAACCTGACTTCAGAATATGGGCCAAAATCTTTAAATGATGAATACAATTGCTTTCTTTACCATTAAAAAACAAAGATCCCAGTAAACTGACAAGCAGCAATCAGTGTGAAAAAAAATGAGTTTAGAAAATAGACCATTGAATGTATCACAGTATTCTTCACCAAATGTGGATTATTCCGACTCTTTCTTACATTCAAATTCCAATTTGGAGAACTCCTTCAACTCCTCCACTCTTGGCAACTTGAGCAATATATAACAAAATTATACTCATGA
Organism: Lytechinus variegatus; assembly: GCF_018143015.1. Lineage (NCBI taxonomy): Eukaryota > Metazoa > Echinodermata > Echinoidea > Temnopleuroida > Toxopneustidae > Lytechinus > Lytechinus variegatus. Next base: position 22,198,064 of record NC_054753.1, on the reverse strand, counting down.
AAAGAAAACAATTCCAAGTTTCTTCTTTCAATACAGTGTACATGAATATATTTATTCTATAAACTCAATGTGGTACTGATGTAAAAGTTTTTTACTATTCATATTCAATATCTTCATCATGATTACCATCAACATCAAGAACAAGCAGTTTGTGGCAAATTACAATATTTGGCTTTTGTAGTACATAATTTACAATAAATCTATATATACATACATGATCATATATACATAATTAAAATATTATACACATTTTGAATTACACCATCATCGGAGCAATGTAAAAAATATCAAATTACACGATTTTTCCACTAATGCTTAGCTTATTGAGGATGACAAAATGTATGCATAGGAACCATTTCACAACCTTATGAATTACTAAACAATGCAAAAATATATAGTAAAACAAATTATATATACATTCATCGAATCACATGACACAATTACAGTAGCGTTCAACAATCTTAACATTAATTTGTTATTACACTCTAAAAACAGTCTAGTCAAATAATTAACTAGATTTCCCAGTCAAGTATGACTGACTTGAAAAACAGTCTATTTCCAGTAGTTTAGCTCCCTTTTTACTATAATTTCGGTCATCAATGAATAACTATTGGCCCTTTCACACGCGAATCTTGAATCATTATTTTAATGATTGCAATACGTCTTTAGAATCATCGGACCTTTCACAAGAAAAAATTTGTAGTGTAATTAGAGTGAAACATAAATGGAATTCACCTCCGGAGTAGAATCTGTGATTGTGACTAGCGTTTATGACTCTAGTTTGGTTTCACAAGTGCTAAAAATTTGTCATTAGCCTTATTTTTCACTGGAATCATTCAAATTACGATTTTTTTACCGTGTGAAAGGGCGGTTAGTCCCAGTGCAATAGTTACGTACAACGGGTTTCCTTTAATGCGATCAGGGAACAGGCACGATCGCTTATTGGCCAATTCCTATAGCTGTGTGCAATGTGCAAAGCTAGCTAGCTGGGCCTGGGCTAGAATATTCGTTTGATGGGTAATTTTGCGAGGCAAAGGCTGCTAGAATGAGGGATGGAGGAGTTGACAGACATTCTCAAGGGTAAGTTCAAACTGCACTAGGGTCTTCCATGTAGTACAGTTTTGCACCTGCATGTGGTAGGAGCTGACAAGTACTGTATTCCGAATTTGAAGAGAAATAAACTTCAGACTGACAGAAAACATCAAATGTAACATTTCATGAAAAACATCTAATTAGATTTAGAAGTCTAACAAGTAAGGTCTAATGGATGCAAAAAGAAGAATGAAATCAGATAAAGTGGGTAGATCTAGGTCTAGTGGGGTGTAAACATTGAACATTTTCCCCATTTTTGTGGATTTCCGCTTCTCTGTCATTTTTCGGGGGAAAAAGATATAAAAAATTTGTTTATGATTTTGTTCATGAATCTGTGTCAGTAAAGTGTCAGTCTGCTAAACTGTAGTTTGCTGCTTCTATGTGAATAGCCCTAACTTGTGTGTGTTGTAAGTTACATCCATATCTACAGACAATTATGCCATGCTAGCTGTGTTATCCTAGTTCGATCGTTACCAGCTATGTGAGGAATATTGAGTAATAACTTGTGAAAAGATGGCTGTTGCAGTTGGAAGAGGAATGAGGAGGAGTCAGTTGAAGAATCTGACAGAAGACGAATGGTGTAAACATTATGGAGACAAGATTTGAGAGAAGCACGGAGGGTCTGACGGGGACCCAATATCTCAGTGTTGGATTTTCAATTTAAGGAGCAAAATACAAGTGTATGGATAGGCAAGACTGTGCGCGTAGCACACAGGGTGGCCTTAATGACCAATATTGCTGCATCTTGGTCCTTGCCATCTGAGCTTGAAGTGTCCCATTTGTGCTGTGAGCCTGCTTGTGTCAGACCAGCACATTTGGTACTTGAAAGCCATGAGGAAAACATATCTCGACGGAATTGCAATTCTTTGCAAAGATGTCTTGGGCATGGAACCAGACCATTATGTATCTTTAATTAAAGTCCATATCAAAGTTAGTATTGCTCCTCTCTTAAACTAGGTCCCCCAGCCCAATGAGGTAGGCTTATGGTAGGCTGCAACTTTTAGGAATAACTTTGTTTTATTTGTTACAATTAGTATCACTTCAATTCTTCATGTCTTTATAGGCCTGATCTAAATCTAGACCTAATTGACTGTGGGCTAGATAAGAAGTATGTCAAATAAGAGTTAGATTAGGTCTAGGCCTAGTCTGATCCAGATCTGTTATCCAGTCTCCATGGTCTAAAGTTAGCCCGCCCATAAGAAGGTAGACCAGGTCTATAACTCAGCAGAATTCTTGCCTGTAAAAAAGGGAGAGTCTAATCACTGTTGGTATCACTCTCCCAGTGTTCAACAGGGTTCTATCATAGTTATGATCTACATAGATATGATTATGGTCTTGTTCCAACTGTCCTTTCATTACTGGAGGGACAGATCAAAGAGGATTCATGTCAAGTATGCAAGAGCTCTTCATCGCCTATATAAGTTCAGACTATACGAGAGGATGGATGCCCCTGCTTCGTTATTGGTTAAGCTGACAGCAGAGTGATCTCTACCTTCATAGTTCTTGGTAAAGGTTTTAGTCTGTTTTGGATGGGTGGTGCTAAATGCATTATTCATCGACTTATATATATATATATAAATAGATAAAAGTTTGAATATAAGTAGATTGCATAAAGATTTTGAGACTTTACGAACTATATTTGAAGAGAAATAAATCCACAATTATAAAGATATTGTGCTTGGAGGAATGGGATATCTTTTTTTCTTCACACAACAGATAGTTTTTTTGTACTCTAAGTGCTATTTATAATGTCATTTGTTGGGATGCAAGAAGGAAAGTAGGTAGTTATTGAAATGATAGAAATATATCAGTTTTGTTGAATAAGTACAATGTCGTAGAGTCCTGGTTTAGGTGAGGTAGTTATGACGTGACTGTACCCCGAAGGTTGGTGCCTTTTGTTTCGTTTAGTAACCCGAGTCGTCTCTGGTTTCTCGGGACTATCGGAGTTGAAAATGGGCGTGGTTTGCATTGATGAACAGAATACTAATATGAATATCTTAAAAGTCATGGTGTATCATGTCCTCTATGCTCTAATTGGCCCGGATCGGGGCTGGAAGGCGAAAGCATATATTTTATACCTCGTCACCACCTTCCTGTATGTGGTCACCCAGCTGGGCCCCGTCTTGCAGGGAGCTGCGATTGATCTGCGGAAATTTTAGTACAATGTCTAGGGAGGGGCATGCTGGTTTGTCAATATAATGATGAATGCGTCAATATACAAGTAGGAAAAGTTTGGAACAAGCGTGCATCTTTAGATATTGGCATTGCTGGCCTTCCATAGTTGTGGTTAGTCAGGTCTGTCGTGGTTCTTTGTAAGGACGGGCCAAAATGTAGTTATGAGGGGTGGATAAATAGTATGAAATGTTAAAACCAATTGTTAAGATACAAATTATTTTTTTTGTTATATTCAATATAAACACTGGGATGAGTGAGGTAATTTAGTTGATTTTTTTAGGAGGGTGTGATAAATTTTGTGAAAAATAACTTTGAATCTTCTTTAATTTTAGTTTTCGAATCACAGGAGTGATGGGAGAGGCCTCAAAATAGGCCTATTCGTACTTTGCATTTGTTTTTAGGACATGAAGTCTTACATGTACTTCTTTGAGTTTCATATTAGGGACGGTATCTGGGCATGTGTTTGAGTATGTTTGCAGAAGTGTCTGTGTTCTGTTTGTTGGGTGTTATGTTTTCCAGTTCTGGTGTCTATCTGTATTCATCTTATCCCCAGTTTAGTTTAATAGGTTTTGTTATTTTAAATACATCAAGCTACCGATTTGCTGTAATATCATTTTCATTTATATTTTTGTTCCAAAGTTTTTTTTTCAGAGGTTTAGACTTTTTGGCCCGAATTCACAAAGGAGGTTTAAACCCCGAGGGGGTTTAAACCCCCTCCTAGGTTTTTTAGTCCATGGTTTAAACCCGAGGGGGTTTAAACCCCCTCTCTGTTTCACGAACGATGGTTTCTTTAGTCCATGGTTTAAAATTAAACCATGGTTTAAACCATGGTTTTATTTTAGTCCACGGTTCTGAGCATGCTCAGTAGAGCGTATGTTGTCTGCTACGTCTTTGCTGACCACGGCAAACAGGGTTCGAAAATCCAGAGTCTGGGGTATAAAATACCGAAATTTGCAATCTCAGTCGATTACATGAAATGAAAGTACATTAAAAACGTATTCATTGTTTGATGAGTCGAATTGTATTGTACATCCGCTATTTTTATATACATCACAAAATGCAATAAAAATGAAAATTTGTCTCAACCATTGCGGTCGTCTGCGCGTCGACGATAATCTCATGTCGGTCCCATCCGTAAACATCGATGTCATGTTTTTAATCATTGAATAAATTTAATTCGGCTGAAAAGAAAATGACAACAAACAGATGTAAAATAAAGATTACCCGATGAAACTTGAAGTATGAATATAATTACTTCATCAGTTTCAAGATTAAGTAGTATCTTATCAGATCGCTTTCTCTTAATACTTGCCTTTTTGGTGTTAAGCGGCATTTAATATGAAAATAAGCTGTTGATTTTGCATGTCTACGATCTCGATCGCTAAGTTTAGTTGAGGCTGAGCTGAGAGTTAACAACGCGCATGCCCGTACAGTCGTCCGGCAACCAATATTCGAAAAATATATGGGTCTTCTAATGCTTTTTCAGTATAAAAACAACAATCATAACAAAGATTGTCGATCAGCTGTTCTTACGTCATAATCAAAATTGCGAAACGACCTTTGAATCCAGTTCCATCTCCAAAAATATCAAAAAAATTAAATTCAAATGTAAATTCTAGAAAGAACACGCCCCAAAATTTTCTGAAGTAAACTCCTCCAATTTGCTTATTTTCCTTTCTTAAAATTGAGACCGCCCTGATTTATTCCCTAAATCTTGACTTTATTTTGTTAATGGTAATCAAAAGTGCATCCTATAACTCTAGCACGCATAAAAAATAAATATTTGTGGATCACTGGAACATTGGCTGAAATCCCTACTCAAAATAGTTTAGTTCTTTTATGATGGTGAAAAATACAAGGTCATTCAAAATCGAAATAAAACATATATTTGGGACGAGATGACCCGACTTTTGGAAAGATAACCTTTTTGGGGTGGGGTAGTTGTAGCTAGAATTAGAAGTTTATTTTATTCCCCCCCAAAAAATAGAGGTTTATCGAGTACCGCGGTAGCTAATATATATTTCCTGAATATTTTTTTATCAAAATAAATTATATCAATTTCTATTTCTCATTTCAATTTGAAACTTTTCTCAATAGTTAAACCGAGGTTGTGTCAATTGATGTCGGGTAACTTAAAATTACTTTTGGTCAATGTCTGAGTTTTAAGAGATAGAATAAAAAGGAATAAAATATTTCAGTGGTGTCAGATATTGGGTGATATAATATTTCTGCAGGAAACTTTCAGCACAAAAGACACTGAAGGCGGATGGAAGGATGATTGAAGGGGGAAATGTTTTTCAGTCATGGAAGTTACCATAGTAGGGGGGTTATCATAATGTTCAAATCAAAGGTTGATTTTCTCAAAGAAAAAAATTATTGATAAAGAAGGACGATATGTTATAATTAAAGGAAAGTGTCAAGGTGAAAAGATTATATTGGGTAGTGTATATTTCCCCACAGGGAATAAAGAAAACTCACAATGCAATTTTCTGTCTGAGTTAGACAAAATTTTATCTTCTGTAATCAGTCAAGAATATTCTCTTATTGTTGGAGATTTCAATATTGCTATTGATCGAAATTTAGACTACATTGGTGGAAGTAATATTTCGAAAAATAAATATAAAGATTCATTGGTGGATTTTCTTGATAGGCTAAATCCAATTTATATGTGGCGGTAGCGGCATCCTAACAAAAAAGAATTTACCTTCAAACAAAAAACTCCCTTTGTACAGAGCAGATTAGATTATATTTTTATCTCCTTGAAATTAGAAGACATAAAAAGTTCAGACATTTTACCCTCTATCACTCCTGACCATGCTGGAGTTCAGGTCGAGTTTAACTATTTAGTTGAAAGTTTTGCATATGGGAGATCGTACTGGAAGTTTGACAGTAGTTTATGCTCTGATTTTGTAGACGGGGTAAAGATGAAAATTTCTGAAATAGAAAGAATATGGCGGGACCAAATAACAAGATTAAATTTTGGGAATTTATGAAAATGAAGTTAGGAGAATATATAATGGCATTTTCCAGTGAAAGAGTAAAACTCAGAAAAAATCACATTGAAAAATTACAAAAAGAAATTAAAGATTTAGAACATCGCTTAACAACCACTTTTCATATTGACGTCCAAAACAAATTAAAAAAGAGGAACTAGATAAACTTTTTGGCTATTCTTGTCAAGGTCTTGAGGTCTGTTCAAGAGCCCAATGGTCCGAAGAAGGAGAAAGGAATTCAGTTTTTTGAACAATTACTTAAATCAAATAAGAGAAGTGAGATTAAGATTTATAATGAAAATCAGGAAACAGTGTGAAATTGCAAAGGTATTATAAAAATCATTCAGGAGTTTTATAAAAATTTATATGCATGTAAAAATTTTGAAACTAGTGATGATATTCAAAATGTTTTTTAATGATTTACCCAAATTAAGTAAAGAAAATAGGGAGTTTTGTGAATATCCAATAACACATGAAGAATGTTTTCAGGCTTTAAAGGGAATGAAATGGAATAAATCACCTGGCAATGATGGTTTTACCACAGAGTTCTACTTTACATTTTGGCCACTTTTAAAAAAAAAATCATAGTTTAAGCTTTCAATGAGAGTTTTGAAGTTAAAATGTTGTCAAACTCGCAGAGACAGGGGGTAATTACTCTAATTGAAAAAAAAGGTAAAAATCCTTTGCACATGAAAAACTACAGGCCAATAATTTTTTCAATGTAGATTACAAAATTTTATCAAAAGTGTTAGCGACAAGGGTGAAAGAGGTCTTGGGAGATATTATTCATTGTGATCAAGTGGGTTATGTCAAAGATCGTAATATTGGGGTAGCAGTTTGGTTAATTGATATGTTTTTTCAATCTTTGTATCAACCCTTAGGTTTTTTACTTGCAGTGGATTTTGAAAAGGCATTCGAGATCATCTCTCATAAACTTTTATTCAAAACTTTAGAACATTTCGGGTTTGGGAAAAATCTGTGTTCTTGGGTCAAAACTCTTTATAATAATGTAAGTAGTTGCGTGTTGAACGGGGGCATTCTACAGCATATTTTGAAGTTAATAGATGAGTAAGGCAGGGGATCCACTCTCCATATTCATTTACCATAGCGATTGAATTATTAGCTCATTATATTAGGAGAGATGTTAATATTAAGGTGATAGGATTTGGGAAACGGAAATAAAACAAGTTTTTAATGCTATGCATGGCCTGCTCAAAGGACACAAGAGATCATCCCATCCAGGTCCACGACTCGTTGGAAACCAACCAGTCACCTTATAGAGAGACACTTCCTTGGTATCGATCGCAAGAGAGACATGCTGGGTATGAATTATAAAGCCAGATTGACAATATACAATTCTCCCCCACAAATACAGAACGAAAAAATAAAAGCACAATATTTAAATTTTACAAAATTCAAATAAATACCATCCCTTTAATTGAACATATGGGCCTGAAAAACTTGTGATAATGTAAGTTTTAAAAAATTGATATTCTGAAAGTCTTGCCCATGCTCTCCAGCTAATTCCAGCAAGTTATCAAAGTTTATCTCAAATTAACTTGTAACTACAATTTATGATAAAGAACTTACTCTTACATTATTCTTAATAAATTTTGTTTTAAAAAGCATCAAAATTGGGGATATGGACAAGGATTAAAATGTGAAGGACACCGCTGGACCAAAAAGAGAAATGTTTGCTTCTTCATTCAGATCAAATCACTGAAAACAACAAAATTTTCAAAAGCCAATAAGTCCTTCAAGCTTTTCTTCACAATAGTGGTTGAACAGAGGCCCCCATTCCAAAGAGGGGAGACCTTTTAAGGACCTTTCAAAGACAAAAAATTGGCAAGGACTTTCAGCAGTCTCCAAGATCACTGAAATTTGAAACTAAAGCATGAATGTATACTGGCATGTGGTAATTGTGGTAGAGCCCTTGCAACCTTTATGCACAATGGATGCGATGCTTCTATTCACTCCCAGCCACAGGAAAAGTCTCAAGGAATATTGTGACTCCCTTCTTGGAGTGGGTGAAAAATATCATTATGGGAATTGTTATGTACTATTGAAGAATTTACAAATAAAATTGCCAGCTGTAATGTACATGCTCCCTAGAAATCTACATACTATCCATTGGCAATAGAATATATGGATGCCTGAATGGAATGATAGCAGGGCTCCCTTGTAAAGCAGGCCTCTGGCTTGAACGGGACTACCCTGCTTTTTATAAAGAAAACATGAATAAATAAAATAAATAACAACGCTATTGACAATAGAAAAAATTCTCGAATCTGAACTTCAAAGCCACTTTACTACTTAGCAGCCAAGCAGAGAACACCTACCCTAAATCTCAGGTTTACATTTGCTTAATTATGTATTTTTATGAATCTTTATATTGTGATTTTTAATTGGAAATAAATGAATTGAACTTGAACATTTGCCATTTCTTTGTCCACCATGTAGAGGATCAGAAGATGCATGAAAGACATAGAAAGGAGGTGCTGTGAGACATTTCTGATTATATGACAGACATCACAAGGCATTTTTGTTGTTCACTCCAAATTTCTGGTCAACATGGAGAAGACATTCCTGCTTTCTTCCAATCAATGTCAACAGGAATCACTGGGTACGGTTGGCAGCAGAAAAAAAGGAAGGAAGCTTCCAGGTAAAGAAGTGGACACATTTTTAAAAAAGAATCCCACTTATCCAACCAGAAACTGGATGGTCATAAGGAGATACATATTTTAACAGGAAGATCACTGCAAGTAGGAGTACATCTTGCAGCTTCATCCGTCTTTGAAAGTACGAAATTCAACTTTATCACAGCAAAGACACTATTGGTCAATGCAGCTTAGTAAAGACACTCCCATTTTTCAATTCTGTTCTGCCATTCTGGCAATATGTTCTCATCAACAGAATGATTCATCTAAATGGCAATGCTACTGAGGGGCAGAGATGCTAGGGGTTTGACCCTTGGCATTAGGTGAGACCAGTACAGGACAGATTCAACGATGCCTTTAAGAGGAATTATGCCCCCACACAAAAAATCAGCATTGCTGAAATGACCAGAATGAAAAACCGTATTGTGTACATTCAGTACTCGCCATCAAGCGTCGTGTCAAGTTTGGTATAAAAAGTTTGAGTTGTGTGACGTCAACACACGTTGATGTGACGTGAATGGCTTTCCAGCCATTCCTTATTGTAGTAATATAATTAGTGTTGGTAAAATATCATATAATTATATTACTGTAATTCATAGTGGTTGGACTCTATCTGTTGATTCAATTGGATAGCTATCAGAAATAGCCAACTGATCATGATGTGATTTGCATCAAACATTCTGTGTATGTTTCTAACTGGCTATCAGTTGGTGATCGGTTTTCCGATATTGTCTTCACAGATGAGTGCACTGTCTAGCTGGATCACTACGCCAAAGTCTGCTTCCGCCAAGTCAACCCTGAGACAAGAGACGCTGGTCCGAGGAAACTCAAACCACACCTGAAGCATTCAACAAAAGTTCCCTAGTCTACTGAAAGAATCATGAATGCAATCAGCTTTTGCTACTCACTGAAAAGGTTCTAAAACTAATCCATGAATCATTTTTAACTCAATACCATCCTATGCATCCATTCATTTGGAGTGTAATCACTTTAATTCCTGGATGATCAAATCTGTAATTGTTCCAATATTTCTTTGTCTCAGTGAGCATTATGTTTGTACAAGTGTGCGGGTATGGAGTTCATGGGAAATATTGTGGTAAAATGCAGTTCTCGATATACTTTACAGGGTACAGACTGGATTATTTCTGAGGATTGTGAAATGAAAGTTTGCATCTCCTCAAGATTACACAGCGAATATTCATCTGGATGACAAATCGGTGGTTCCAGCATTATCTGGGAAGGATACTACAGGTGTTTTTTATACAGAAAATGCCATGTACAAGAAAGAATTGCAAAGTGTCATAATATAGAACAGATTGTATTCATGCAGTGACCTAGCATAACACCTTGTCAAGAGTGGTGAAGAAAAATTCCTGAAGGTCAAAGGTCATCCCCTATTTCCAGTAGCACACATACTGACAAGCCGTGACCACCCCCCCCCCCCAATTTTAAAAAGTCAATATTCTGGCTGGGGTGGGGGGTGTATCATTCACTGTACTAATTTACTTTTCTTTCTGTTGGTTTTTCTTTAAAAATAACAGAGAAAAGGTTGGCCTGTGTAATCGGCCGTGTTCACATCAATGAGAACTTCGACCGTGTCATCTTTTCAGACGAGTCCAGCGTGCATCTTGACCAACATGCAATTGCATGTTTTAAGCACGTGGATCCTACAACAGGCAAAGCCGCCCCTCGAAAATTCAAGCCAAGACAGAAGCACCCCACAAAGGTGCACGTTTGGGCAATATCTCCAGGGGCCCGTTGCAGAAAGAGTTGCGTTTAAACGCAAGCCAAGAAATCAATCGCAAGTCCAAAATGCCCGCTGTTGATTGGTTGAAAATCAAGTTGCGCATGATTTTTAGAGTTGCGATTGATTGCAACTCTTTCTGCAACGGGCCCCAGGTGTGGAGCAACCAAAATCAAGATATTTGATGGTATCATGGATCAAGACTTATCAATGGATACCACATGACAAACTCCTTCAATCCAGCAGGGAATATTCAGCAGCTGTTCCCCTCCACTCTGGAGACCTCCACTCTGCCAACGAGATAAAAATGTCATCACATTGAACCCTGCCCTCTATTTTGTTGTCAAACGACCCAATTTTCAATTCATGACAGGATGCAGCTAGATGTCAAAATGACGGCACCTGACCAGCAGAAGATTCTACTAGTCAACAGGAATAAGACATTGTACTACCAATGATCAGGAGTGCCAGGAGGAAATTGGGATGGGTAGCAACAGGGGCAAAGTACTGCCAACTCATCAGGATACCTAACAGAGAGAAAAAGTTGGCCAATGTGATTGCCTCCCTTCAAACTAATGAACTTCGACAATGTCATCTTTTCGGAGAGTCCAGCGTGTAGCTGGATCAACATTTGACAGTATGTTTCCAGCAAGTTGATCAACAACAGGCGAAGTCGCCCCTAGAAAATTCAAGCCAAGACTGTAGCATCCGACAAAGGTGTACGTTTGGGCAGCCTCTGTTTCTGATTGATCACAAACAGTCCATCAGCACCAGGTGTTTTCAAGTCAAGGGCTTGCTTTTAGATCTCCTGTCTTAATCGGAGGAGTACAGGGATCTGGTAGAAAGTATTACCAGATATATCATTCATGGATCATACCCACATGGAACCTTGCCTAATTTGAAAAGGCATATAATGCAACAGGCGAAGAGGTACCAAAACAGCAACAGCGGAGAAGGTGAAGCCATCCATTATCACCATACAAAATTTGGATTGCTGCCAGTTATAAAAAGCAGGGAAGAGAAGCAGGCCATTCTCATGAGTGATTCATGTACTTTGCTCTAACAACAGGCCTTGGCTGGCTAGTGCTAGACAGCTGGCAGCCGTCTGTTTTGAGTTTTTTCACCATTTTAATTTTTTTTTAAATTTCTCCTCGCACACACGGTTCGCGATTGTGCAGCCACCATTAGTGGGATAACAATGCACCCCCCGGCTTAATGTGTGAGTAGTTTATCAAGTTTTATAATTGTCAAATCAATTTTTCACTCGGTAGATTTGCTAAGTTGAAATCATTGCATAAAGATAAATATATTACACATAAGCTACTTTAAGTCCTATTATAATTATTTAATGGCATCTTTTTCTTATTTTGCTGTTCTGAGTATTTTTGGTAGGGACACATACTTTCTGTATTTCTCTTTACTTTACAGGTGAAACCTATTAAATTCAGAAGATGCAACCATCGTCCGGAGCACCTAAGTCTTGCTGGAAACCTCACATACAATTTTTTTTATACCATTACAATATATATTAAGTTAATTTCTATATTGTTGATATTAAAGGCAATAGTTGCTTTAAGCATTTGCTGTTTTTTTTTTCTTATTTCAAAGATGGATAAACCTGTGACATACAATTGTTTTACAGTCCACAGTACGTACTACATGTATGTAAACCAGTTATTTCTAGATTTTGCATGGATATTTGAAAAAAAAAATTGGTATGATAATCCAAGTATTAATAACAATGAGTCTCCCATACAAGACAACAACAAAGAATATATAAGTGCTCATCTTTAGCAAAGTATTATAAATAGGTGGACAATATTAGGCTAGATTTCAGTGTTGTAGTCAAGGCTCAAACCTCCAAGGCCAAGGCCAAGGCTTTAATCAAGGCTCCACAATAACTTTTTTTGGTGGTGGCCCGTTCGGGCCACGAAAACCTTCAAATATTTTTTTGGTGGCCCGTTAGTAAAGTTTGGTGGCCCGAAAAATATAAAGAAAAACATTAATTAAAAATGAATAAAACAAATTTCTGAAATATTAATTCTGCAGCCACTATCACTAAGTTACTTCCACTTTGTACATCTTGTATGTAAATCGTGCTTGCTGTTATTTTACTTTGCTTATTGATTTGTGGTAATATATAAATTGTTCTATCATTGTGAATATGAAATGATTGAAAGAGAACAAAAGAATTGTATTGTTCCCAGGTATTATATACTTTATAGCAGGAGAAAATCACAAAAAGATATGCTGCAAAATTAGAACAATGCAGGCCCATCTCTATACTAGGAGACAATGGGACCTGCTATTGCATTACCTTGCCGATCAGATCGGGACCGTTTGGGCAAGGATGTTTATCCTATTGTCCTTAAGGCACTACGGGAGAAGTGCCTGGTGCATCAGAGGATCCATCTCCATTGTTTCACTGGAGACCTCCATGCAGTCCCCGAATGGACCCAGGCCTTCCCCCATTGCTACTTTGGTATAACGGGTTATTGCAAGAACTTCTCTACAAAGCAGCGTGCCGCGGTCCGGGAGATCCCGCGGGATCGGCTCCTGTTGGAGACTGATTCTCCCCATCTTAAGGTCCATCCAGACCAGGCGTATAATACCCCTGCCTATCTGGGTGACATGGGCCAATTGGTGGCGACATACCGTGGGACCTCCCTTACAGAGATCATGACCATAACATTTGCCAATGGGCTGCGACTTTATGGGTAGGCCTCCAGTCCAGAGAACTTCATCCCTAGTTGGAACACTCGTTGAAAAATAAGTTTTTATTGTTTTTTAATGAATTTTGAGAGTTACTTACTCGCCAAATTTTATCTAATAGGTATGAAATAGGAAACGTCTATATTAATGTTATAAAATAAACACAAACCGATTTCCATCATTTAATTTTATGAATATGTATGGTTCGAATAACCGTTTCATACCTATGATGCAACTACAGAAGGTAGTGTTGGTGTGACGTTATTGTGTACTGAGGAGCATTTATATGATTCCTATCAGTACAGATTTTACGTCTTTCCTTCTGGTGTAACATTCTTTTTGTATTGAGGAGTTATTCTTGTAACTCCTACTAATACAGATGTTGAAAAAAAAATGATGCTCAGGTATAACCATATTCTTTCAGAGAAGTGTTATGAGAGACCTTCTCTTATCTATACTCCTTCATGGAGTTCTAGGGCGACATGTGAGGAGAGTGATTCCAGCTTGCTCTGTCCAACTGATTAGAGACACTCTCCCTGCAGCTGATGGACGTTATGTTGAATTTCGCTTTGTACAGGAAGGAGAAATCGAAGTAGTGCCAGAAGAATATGAAATATAAACAGTATTGCATCTCTTACCACCCCCTATCTACAGGTCGTATAGGTATTGTGGTTACAGGAGGTTCACCTATTGGATTCATGGAGTTCTAGGGCGACATGTGAGGAGAGTGATTCCAGCTTGCTCTGTCCAACTGATTAGAGACACTCTCCCTGCAGCTGATGGACGTTATGTTGAATTTCGCTTTGTACAGGAAGGAGAAGTTGAAGTAGTGCCAGAAGAATATGAAATATAAACAGTATTGCATCTCTTACCACCCCCTATCTACAGGTCGTATAGGTATTGTGGTTACAGGAGGTTCACCTATTGGATTCATGGAGTTCTAGGGCGACATGTGAGGAGAGTGATTCCAGCTTGCTCTGTCCAACTGATTAGAGACACTCTCCCTGCAGCTGATGGACGTTATGTTGAATTTCGCTTTGTACAGGAAGGAGAAGTTGAAGTAGTGCCAGAAGAATATGAAATATAAACAGTATTGCATCTCTTACCACCCCCTATCTACAGGTCGTATAGGTACTGTGGTTACAGAATGTTCACCTATTGGATTCATGGAGTTCTAGGGCAACATGTGAGGAGAGTGATTCCAGCTTGCTCTGTCCAACTGATTAGAGACACTTTCCCTGCAGCTGATGGACGTTATGTTGAATTTCGCTTTGTACAGGAAGGAGAAGTTGAAGTAGTGCCAGAGGAATATGAAATATAAACAGTATTGCATCTACATGTATGAACCAAAAAAACTTATTTAGAATTATGTATCTTAGACTCACATTCATCCTCATATTTAAATCCTCCATCATATATTTTCCTTCCTATCTCTTATAGCTCCGACATGTCTTAAAACATCTATCCGCTGTCAATGAAGGAGAAATACAGTAAGTTGGTAATGTATGAATTCACTAGATTACAAACACACACACCCACATGTAATTTTGTTGATGATACCTTTTAACCCTTAACATACTCGGTAGATATGGCAATTGCTAAGGCTATTTAACCATATTCTGAATGGGCGAAACGAGGAGATTTTGAAGGGGGGGGGGACCCCCCTGATATCTTGGCCAAGGATGGTCTGATGACCATGAAATTTTGTACAAATTTTGTTGCACATTAATGGGTTTAACTGTTTTTGGTCTTCAAAAGAAAAAAATATCTGATGCCATTCTCAAGAAATAACTTGAATTTTGATATTGTATGTTTATGTGAAACTAGGACTGAGACATTTCTGAATCACTTGTTCATGAAGGCTCTAACTATATTTATAAAGAAAAAACAACATGAACAGAGAAGAGGAATCTCAGTAGAGTGAATACGCATTCGCAACCCCGCCACTTCAGATTTATGATGGACGGTGACACAGTACGTAATTGGTCACTACAATGGATTGAAGGGGCCAGGAATGGCAACCCATCATTGGTGGATTCTTGAAGCATACTCAACAAGGTAACATTGTATGTTCCACTGGAAAGCCAGCACTTCAGTAATTGGTCACTTCAAAGGATTGAAGGGCTAGGAATGGCAACCTCTCATGGGTGGATTCTTGAAGCATATTCAACAAGGTAAAATCGTATGTTCCACTGGGAAGCCAGCACTTCAGTAATTGGTCACTTCAAAGGATTGAAGGGCTAGGAAAGAAGAATGGCAACCTCTCATGGGTGGATTCCTGAAACGTACTCAACAAGGTAAAATCGTATGTCCCACTGGGAAGCCAGCACTTCAGTAATTGGTCACTTCAAAGGATTGAAGGGGTAGGAAAGATGAATGGCAACCTCTCATGGGTGGATTCCTGAAACGTACTCAACAAGGTAAAATCGTATGTCCCACTGGGAAGCCAGCACTTCAGTAATTGGTCACTTCAAAGGATTGAAGGGGTAGGAAGGAAGAATGGCAACCTCTCATGGGTGGATTCTTGAAGCATACTAAACAAGGTAAAATCATATGTCCCACTGGTGTTATATCTTATACCCACTATAGCATGTATCGGTCTGTATTATTACCTTAGAGGTAAGGGTGTGTCCATGCTAGCTGCTTGGCTGCTGGAAGTGAAGTGCAGTGTAGTGGAACAACAATGGCATTCATCCTAAAGTAGAAATGTTAGGCAGGTGCATACATCTATTGTTCCAATGTCACTGGCTAGCTCTGCTTACTTTCACTGGTACATGTATTAGCATAATATTTATGCGAGTTATTCTCTGCCAGATGTCTATTGTGTTCTACATCTACATGTATATAAACAACTGGGAAGCCAGCAATTCAGTAATTGGACATTTCAAAGGATTAAGTGCCAGGAATGGCAACCTCTCATGGGTGGATTCTTGAAGCATACTCAACAAGGTACAACAGTATGTCCCACTGGGAAGCCAGCACTTCTTGAGCCCAATATCACCAACATCCCACTGGAGAGACTGCTCCCAGAACACCAAAGACTGGACTCTACTTTTCTCTGGCGATGAAGAGTATGAGTGGTGGCAATCCTATATGTCAAGCCTGTGTTACGATACTGCAACAAATAACAATAAAAATTTTATTTAAATTTCCTTTTTTTATTACAGGAAATAATTATACATAAATAAAACAAATAATGATCTTACATAAATCTCTTGAAGTGTCCGATGTAAAATCCCGAAGTGATGATACTATATCCAAGTAATAATCCAAATGATAAAATCCCAGTTGACTGGCGAAAATTCACAATGATGGCGATGATGAAACTGATGTTGAAGTCCGATGAATAATAAGAGTCACTGCAACGAGTTGAAATGTCCGTGAAGACGATGTTGATGATGATTAACAGTCAATTTCAGCAATCCATGGGTTGAAGCGTGTTCATTGAACAGGTTGATGATGTTGATGATCTCGATGAGAACTGATAATTTCTCTCTCAAAATAACTGCAAACAGTTCATTGATGCATAAACTGCTCTGATCTGATCTGGTGAAGTGATCTCATATGATGTGATGTGATCTCCTGCTCTCATATGATGTGATGGTGTGATGATGTCCTTAAAGAAACTGCAGCTATATATACTAAGTTTCAACTAATCTAGAAGCTTCTAAAAAATGTCACCACCATAGAAGGTTCTAACACCTTCTTCCAAAAGAACATTCTCCTATAATGGAGCAGTCAAAAATCCAGAAGACTCTTGAATGACCTCATTGAAATCAACAGTGTGTCAATAGCATAGCTAAGCCTATTGTTCCTAATCTCTATTCAGAAATAACAATACAACTCCTTGGCCTTTAAATAGGCAAGGCCTGCATAATAAAAAGACATCTGGAACGTTCTTACAAACATGCTGTGGAATGTACTTGATCATTCTAGGCTATTCTTAAAGAGGAAATAACTAATAGATTAATGTAACTGCTTTCACAATTCTTCTACAATTATTCTTATATATAACACCTCCCCCACCGGGGAAAAGAAAGCTTTACCGTAGTAAAGGTTTCTTTAAGATTAATTTTTCTTTTAACTGTTCAAAGTCATCTTGATAAATTATTTACAGTTATCGTGTACAAAGATATAGTACTTAACGAACATGTTAAAATAAATGAACATCAAAAATGTTTTCTTCCAATGACACACTTGGTCAAAATCATGAATAATTTCACTTTTTATACTCTTGATAGAGCATCAGCAATTACATTATTCTTTCCCTTTATGTGTACAATTTTCAAAGGGAATGGTTGGAGCATTAGGCTCCATCTATACAGTCTTTGATTCTTTGTTTTGAATTTCTCCAAAAACACAAGAGGATTGTGATCTGTATAGACTGTAATCTCTCCATTGGTTAGATACACCTCAAACTGCTGAAGGGCTAGTACGAGACTCAGGGCCTCTTTTTCAATAGTTGAGTATTTCTTTTGAAACCGATTGAGTTTCTTAGAGAAGTAGCACACTGGTTTTTCGATGCCTTCTTCATCTTCTTGGAGCAATACTGCTCCTACTCCAACATCACATGCATCAATTGCTACTTTGAATGGCTTTGTGAAGTTTGGAGCTGCCAAAATAGGCTCATTCACCAAAATGGCCTTTAATTTCTCAAATGATCTTTGACATTCGTCAGACCAAACATACTTCACTTTTGCCTTCAGCAGGTTTGTCAGAGGACTAACCACAGTACTGTAATTTGGAACAAATTTCCTGTAGAAGCCACTCATACCTAAGAATCTGAGCAATTCTTTCTTAGTTGTGGTTGGCATTCCAACCAATTTCCAACATGATTCTTTCAAATGTCCCGATTTATGACAATGAGTACAAATTTTGGAACTACGACTCTCAGACCGTTTGGTTGATTCTGTGCCCCCACTAGCCTGATTCTTGTTAGCGTCTTTATCCTTGCTTGCATATTTTCCCTCACTAGGTTTATTGTGGGATTCAAATGACCCTTTACCTTTCTTTTTCCAATAATTCTTGAAAGGAGGCCTATCTCCACTACCTTTATGTGTGACCTCAAATTCATCAGCTACTATGGCTGCTTTACTGACTTCAGTAACTCTATGGTCATCTAAGTGAGATTTAATGCCAAAAGGAAGACTCTTTTTGAATTCTTCTAGGAGGACAACTTCCCTAAGGTGAACAAAATCTTTGTCAACTTTCAGTGATCTGTACCACTTATTGAACATCATTTCTTGTTCCCTAGCAAATTCAACATACGTCTGGCCTGATTGTCTTTGCATGTTCCTAAATTTATGTCTGTACGCTTCTGGTACCAACTCATATGCATTGAGAATTGTTTCTTTTACTGTAGCATAGTCACATGATTGCGTTTCAGAGAGCGAAGAATAGACTTTTGCAGCCTTTCCAACGAAAACACTTTGGAGGAGAAGAGTCCAGTATTCCTCGGGCCAATTCAGTCTCTTGGCCACTTTTTCAAATGACACAAAATATGTATCAACTCCCTCTTCATCAAATTTTGGCACAAGGCAAATGTTCTTCGCCACATCAAAGCCTTGGGGAGATTTATCTTTAACAGAGTTAGTATTAGTATTTGCATGAGCTAACTCCATTTCTTTCAACTTTAACTGGTACTCCAATCTCATTTTCTCCATTTCAATGTTTTCTCTGATTCTTTCCTTTTCAATGTTTATTTTCTCCATTTCAAGGTTTTCTTTGATTCTTTCCTTCTCAAGGTTTTCTTTAATTCTTTCCTTTTCCAATTCAATGTTTGCCAGTTGGATCTGAGCATCCTCTGACATATTGATAGAAGTTTCAGGCTCCTCTGTAAGCTTCATGTGACTAGCTAACAAGTCAATTATCTCTGCCTTCTTTAAACCTGGGGCTAGAGATACACCCAAATGATCACAAACTGTTATCAAATCATCTTTCTTCAGTGACTTCAAATGATCATATGACAATTCTGTCTTTGCAAGAAATTCTTCAACATCAAATGTAGCCATAGTGAATATACACAAATACAACCAAGTAATAACACAGTACAGTATATTCTAGAACTTTCCAAAAATTTCCAAAATGTTTCCAATTCAAATTGGCTTTTGTTTCAAATTGACTTTCGTCTCAAATTGGCTTTCGTTTCCTGAAAAACTGTTTTTAGTTTCAAATTGGCTTATACAAATTTGGTTTTCGTTTCAAAATTGCCTTGGCTTGTACAAATTTGGTTTTCGTTTCCCGGACAACTGTTTTAGTTTCAAATTGGCTTATACAAATTTGGTTTTCGTTTCCCGGACAAGCCCCCAAAATTATTTGTTACGATACTGCAACAAATAACAATAAAAATTTTATTTAAATTTCCTTTTTTTTATTACAGGAAATAATTATACATAAATAAAACAAATAATGATCTTACATAAATCTCTTGAAGTGTCCGATGTAAAATCCCGAAGTGATGATACTATATCCAAGTAATAATCCAAATGATAAAATCCCAGTTGACTGGCGAAAATTCACAATGATGGCGATGATGAAACTGATGTTGAAGTCCGATGAATAATAAGAGTCACTGCAACGAGTTGAAATGTCCGTGAAGACGATGTTGATGATGATTAACAGTCAATTTCAGCAATCCATGGGTTGAAGCGTGTTCATTGAACAGGTTGATGATGTTGATGATCTCGATGAGAACTGATAATTTCTCTCTCAAAATAACTGCAAACAGTTCATTGATGCATAAACTGCTCTGATCTGATCTGGTGAAGTGATCTCATATGATGTGATGTGATCTCCTGCTCTCATATGATGTGATGGTGTGATGATGTCCTTAAAGAAACTGCAGCTATATATACTAAGTTTCAACTAATCTAGAAGCTTCTAAAAAATGTCACCACCATAGAAGGTTCTAACACCTTCTTCCAAAAGAACATTCTCCTATAATGGAGCAGTCAAAAATCCAGAAGACTCTTGAATGACCTCATTGAAATCAACAGTGTGTCAATAGCATAGCTAAGCCTATTGTTCCTAATCTCTATTCAGAAATAACAATACAACTCCTTGGCCTTTAAATAGGCAAGGCCTGCATAATAAAAAGACATTCCGGAATGTTCTTACAAACATGCTGTGGAATGTACTTGATCATTCTAGGCTATTCTTAAAGAGGAAATAACTAATAGATTAATGTAACTGCTTTCACAATTCTTCTACAATTATTCTTATATATAACACCTTGTTCAAGTTATTAGGGACAATGCCAGGAAAAGGAAGAGGTATATGGCACAAAATTCAATTTGGGCCATTCCTCATTTACCACCATATTCCCCACAGGACCTAGGCCGAGATGAGGAACCATGAAGACCAGCAATTGCCCGAGAAATGGCACACAAACTGGCTTTAGAAATGGAAATCCCGAGTCATAAACTTATGGACCGAAATTCAGAATAACGGATCTTTCATAAAGCTGTTCGTAAGTCACAAGTGACATTACAAACAATTGGTAATCCTTTCTTGGGAATTACGTCATTACCTATAAAAACTGGTCATTCGTAAAGTCACCGTTAACCGAAAGAACAGCTTTCTGTTATTATTCTATTAGAGCTACTCTTCATGCCAACACAAGCAGAAAAAGACCGACTGAAAAGGGACACTGCCAGCAACATGTATAAACGAAAGGCACTTCTGATGAAGAAAAGGTGAACTAGCTGTCTTAATATTTAGTCTCAAATTCAATTACAATGAAAAAGGAACGTAAGATTACAAAACAGAAATATTCCAGCGAATTAGTTTAGATGAAACAGTTAAAAAACAGCGGTTAAAAAAGGTACTTTGTTGGTATTTCTGAAATTCTTACATTTTTAGTTTTGTGAAATAAGCGGAAAGATATGTGCATGTATGTTCTTTAACTAGTTAATTCATTATTGATCGAAAATTCAAGTGCCCAAACCTCTGCCACCATAGATGGACCAGCCACAATCGCCCACCCAAAACCCCACAAGCAGTGTCTTGCGTTTCACTCCGCCTCCCAACGAAGAAGAGAAGCTGCACGCGTCCCCGTCTCTAAGGATAGTGTTTCCAAGGGCTGCAACCAGTCATATCTACCGGATCTACGTGACATTTCACAGTACTTGCCATCAGATGAAGAACCAGAGGATATCCCGCAGCCACCCCCATCCCCACCCTCAGATGATGTTACGAGCTTCATGACGAATACGGCAGGCCAGATGTGGTACTACACCGAAGTCACACTAACGGCATCAAAGAAGTTTTCGTCGGCCAAGGACAGGAGAAGACCATGCCGACAGCCAGCCTGGTCAAGAGACTACCAGCAGTAGGGAGTCACCATGCATTGTTGATGGGTTCAGTTCAATCATTAATTTGTAAAGTCTCATAAAGGATGTTATATTTATATCAGTAATTCAATGTTATTATTTTTTATAATAAAGTTGTACATGCAATCCTTAAATACTGTCTGCTTCTCTTTGCACTATGTTTGTGTAAATATGAAGTGCAAGCGATGGTTTGTGTGCATGGCCAAAATCTGTTTTTTTTTTTGCAGTAAAAAAAACCCAAACATCCAAAGCACCTCAGGCAAGCTGGAAACATCGCGTAAGTTTGACTGGTTGATGATTCAAATTTTTCTTTGTCCATTAATTAATTCGTTTTTATAGATCAAGAAGACTTTAATCTTCTGGAAAATGGAAGGCAGTCCATCATCAAAGGCATTTGCCGCTTGCCAGACCAGGTATTTGCCCTTGAAATGGCGAAAAATGGTAGCCACTGAAATGGAAAGAGTAGTCCCTGAATATTTGAGAAGTAGTCCTTGAATGTATAGAAACAGACCCAGAAATTTTCAAAAAAAATCATTTTAGAGCCCCTGATAGAAAAGAAAAACCCTGTTTCAGATTCTATCCTCTCTTTATCCATTCTTTCATGAGTAGTAGGATGATCAGGGAATAAATACATGGGGGGCTGGGAGGTGGGGGGCTGGGGGGCAATCTAACCCCCAAAATGATCAAAAGAGCCTCAAAAACTTTTTTTAAAAGCCCTGGACATCCACATTCATTACAATGTTTAATGTTATCCAATGTTGCACATAGTTTTGGCAGTAAGTAGTAAAAGTAGCCCCCCCCAAAAAAAAAAATTAGGGGGGGGATATAATGGTTTGTGACAAGAGTATGTCAAGAAGAGAGTACTGATAGAGCTAGAGGGTGACCTTGCATGATCCGTCAGATTCAAACCATCTTCACGGGTCACATCAAAATCAAAACCAGGTGGCCGTTTCATAAATCTCTTCGTAAGATAAAATGACTTTACGCACGACTGATGATCCCTTCTTGTGCTCATTAATATCCCTGTATAACTGATATCACCTAAGAACTTGTTCCAGTCGCGCATAAAGTTGAGCGTAACATTACGAAGAGCTTTATGAAACAACCACCAGGAATGATCCGAGTCATCCTCTCACATGTAATTTTTCTTCATGCTCAACTGCAGCTTGATATATTCCTTAAGTCTAAGATTATGTTATATATATATTATTATGTTTTGCAGTATTTTTGACCTTGTCATGTTATATTCATCATTCTTATGTTGTGAAACGGAAATCAATAAAATAAAATCAAATCTATAATAAACTCATCAAAAAGAAATCAGGTCAAGGGTCAGAATCAGACAGAATGGATTGCGCCAGTTTGTAGTTTTAATCATTGTAATGATGATTTTTATGCTGAATGTGCAAAGTGTAAGCGCACCCCCTTGCATTGGCCTCTTGGCCGTGGTGGAATAAAGACTTTCACGCAACCTCCAAGTCGCTTGGTATATTTTCTTCCTTTTATCAATAAGTTGGTCCTTATCATCCCATAGTGTTGCATGGATCACACTCATCATTCTGAGGTGTTCATTTATTGTTTTAGTGGCCCAAACATGGAGTAGTATGCGCGTAGTGCTTTGTAACAGAAAGGAAAAGGTGCTATATCAAATGTCCCTTGTATCGGATTTTATTGGAAAGAATATTAAAAGGATGGTCCAGGCTGGAGATATCAATATCTCAATAAATAAAGTAAAATTCAGAAAATTTGATCAAAATCAGATAACGATAACAAAGTTTATATAAAAAAAATGTGAATTTTAAAGATTTGCATTATTCTGGTCTTCGTGAATTTTCAATAGGTGGGCTTTAAAATTCGACAACTTTGTTATTTATTATCAAATTTTGATGAAATTTCAGTATTTTACTCTGTGAATTCTACTCTATTTATATATACATATTTTCAGCCCGGACCACCCCTTAAAAGTTGGTAGGCGTAGAGACAACAAAAAGAATTTTATTAATTCCAAATACGAACTGAAGATACATGTTCAATTGGTGTTTGATGGAATAGCACTAACACTTATTTTCTATGCTTTGAAAAAAAATAAAGAGAAAAAATTCTGCAAAAATACAGACATCTAGCATCTCATAAAATATTCAACAAGTTTGCAGTACTGCTCTGTTTAGTATCACAACCATCAAATACACCATCCCATGAATTCAGTATAGTTGAAAAAAAAATCACTGGCAAGACATTATTTTTATTGCCTTTGAAAACACACAATAACAATGGCCTTCCTGTGACCATTATTTCAAACTTTTGTTGAACCTGCAACGTTTATTACCGATATATAAACTATATGTTTATTGGTAAATTATTTGTTTTTAAGTGAAAATAAATGAGTTAAACAATGCTACTGTAGCTGTTACAGTTGTAAGGCGTGCGGTGGTCTTTAGGCTTACAAAGCCTAATAGTGGAATTTACTTGACCTGAAGTAGCATCGTGTTTCATCGAAAGAAAAGCTTACCAGGACCGGAATTCTCGCCAAGTTGAGGTAGGTCCAAGTTCTTTCTATGACAGGACGTTTCATGATGGGGCAATCTTGAGACGGACGTTGTATATTTGACCCAATGTGTGCTGTATCCGAGATACCACCACGTCGACTGCCTCCAGCCAAGGGCCAGATCCAGGTTCAACAATGCTACTGCAGCTGTTACAGTTGTAAGGTGTGCGGAGGTCTTCAAGCTTACAAAGCCTAATAGTGGAATTTACTTGACCTGAAGTAGCATCGTGTTTCATCGAAAGAAAAGCTTACCAGGACTGGAATTCTAGTAAAGTTGAAGTACATGTAGGTCCAAGCCCTTTCTATGACAGGACGTTTCATGATGGGGCAATCTTGAGACGGACGTTGTATATTTGACCCATTGTGTGCTGTATCCGAGATACCACCACTTCGACTGCCTCCAGCCAAGGGCCAGATCCTTGCCGTTTCACCGATCTGAAATGGATAAGCAAATGAACAACTTGATCTTTATCATAATTTCAATGATATTTTTATTGATACTTTCCTTACAATACATAGATACAAATCAATATGAGCATACAATCATATTCTTATTTTTTTTTTCATAGTGATGTATATAACAAAGAGTACAGGAACTTTGTGTAATATATATGAAATATATGTAAAAAACATCACCATGCAAAGTCTGAACTCTATCAAAATCACACATGATCGCATGTGAATGAATATCCTCTAGCAACCTCACTTGTCGTCTGAGTGAGGGTGCGCTTTGGTCTCTTAGGCCATGGGATATCATGTGTGTAGGGTCTATACACTGGTGAATGATGTTCAAAAACATAGTCATGGCAAAAAAATATCACTCTTGCAGTTTCCCTTTATCATCATCGATTGGCACCAAATAATACACTTAAATCAATTGATAGGAGATTCAACCCATGTGTGAGGAGCAATAAGATGGAGGGGAAGAACAGATTTATTAAAAAAAAATCTCAAGTCACCTACCTTTCTAAATGCAGCTCTACTGACCCTAAATTTAATTTCATAATGGCTTTAGAATAACTCAATCTCTGATTTCACTGCCCAAAATATATTGGAAAATTAATATCACCAGACCACTCAAACACAGGCAGACAGAATCATATAGCTACATGAAACACAACTGGTTTTCCTGCTCGAGGGCGAAAGTGACATTTGGTCGTCACGGGTCTCTCGTCTTTAAGCACTGCCATTATTGCACTCTGCTTTGTTTTGCTACACCCCAAGGGGACAAGACAGAGTAACAGGAAATAGACCAGGTCGTCTTCAAAATTTCCCATAATATTGGTGTCTTGTGTTTCACCATCAATTGAAGTAGATAAGTGCCTCGGTTCTTTCCCAAGCCTCCATTTCCCACTCTCATTCTCTCTCTCCCACTTGTCCTCATTTAATTAGTCATTGTCATGCTCTTTTCTTTCCTTCTCTCTCATCCCATCTTGTTTTATAGACATATCAGCTTGCTATTTTTGTCTCGTTTTCCCACTCTCTCTTTGTCACAGTTTCTTCCACTATTTATTTCTTGCCTGAAACAAATCACACGATTTCAAATTTGTATTGATTGACATGATTTTTTTTAAAGCATAATAAGTGACATTGTTATTCAAGAAATATTCAATTCAAAACAATTCTTTCATTTCCCGACCACCTCCTCCCTGCACATGTTCTAATCAATCTCTTGTTAACTGTTCGTCTCTCTCACTCTTTAAAAAAAATTTCTTTACTCTGTATATGAAAAAGAATTAGAATTTTCTCTCTTTGTCTGCTTACTCCTTCCCCTTATTTGTCTTTTTTCTCATTGTACTTCTCCTAACTTTTCTTCTTCGTTCCTCCTTTGTTTTGTTTATGCCCCTCTTTCCTTCCTCTCTTTCTTTTCTTCCCTCCTTTCCTAATTGTTTTTTTCTCATTCCCTCTTCATTTTTCTTCCATTTATTGTTTTTATTTCCATCTTTTCTCTAAAGACTATATATTCTTTTTCTTCCCCTTCATTCCTTTTTATTCTTTCTTTCTTTCATCTTTCTCCTTTTGTTCTTCCCACATCCTCCACTTTTTTCTTCTTTTTCCATCCTCCTCTTTCTTATTCTATCCCCTTTCATCCTTCTTTCATAATTTTCTTCTTTAACATATCATTATCACCCTCAGCGTGCAATATTACAATTCAGCATACAAAACCCAAGCGCTTTCAATAAAGAAAATGATCAATGAATGTCGACTGTTCTTGATAAAGCTGCCTTGACAATAGAAAAAAATAAAACAAATGATTAACAATTAGTCTTTCTACAATGATCTTTCAATGAACAATATATTTCTTACCTAATGAGACTTCTCATGACATGGTCAACCATTTCAAGGTTCCTGTCCAAGATCAGCTCTCTCAAATACTGAACTATGAATCCTATATCTTCATCGACTGGATCTATCATAAAAAAAAGAAAGAAAGTGCATCAATGTGGAGCATTGTGGCTAAGTGGATTAGTCTTCTGATTTTGAAACAGAGGGTCATGGGTTCGAATCCCAGCAGCTCGAGCTAAAGCCCGGGTAATAATATTAATAATAACAACGTGCCTCAGAATAGAATATTTCTAGATAGATGGCGCTATATAAATGTCTATTATTATCAATAATAGCTCTTTTCTTCATTCATCACTTTAGTTTTTGTGGAGAGGGGAGGGTAAAAACTTGGGAGGATCATTCCTGAGGCCCAAGTTAAACTTTGCCATCCAATGGTAGCTTCCCTGAAATCCTTGATTCTGATTGGCTGCTTAGCATTGTTACCATGGGAGTTCCCATTGGATAGCAAGGTTACTATAATGGTAGCTTTATGCAACTGGGCCCTGGCTAAAATTGTGTTGCTGCCTCACAAGAGGGATGAAAATTCCTCTCAGATCTCATCTTCAACATTCCACAAGAAACAACACAGCTCTTATTTGATCAAGAAACAATTTTCTATCAATTACCATTGGTTGATAAATATCCATTCCTGCAAAAGTACTTAAACATCCCATAGCTCCACATCCCCACAAAGACTGACTTCTGTATACTCAAAACTTATCCCCTCATCCTCTTTCGTAATACAGTATTTTCACCTTTTTATTTGATAAAAAAAAAAACTTTCTGTCACTTACCGTTGGTTGATGATATCTATTCCAGAGATGCCAACTTTTGGAAATCAGAATTAGGGAGGATTTGCAACCGCCACCAAATTATGTGCGCATAGCGCACATCTCGAGCGCAGAGCGCTCGACCCTTGCGGCCGGGGTCCAGGGCCCGCCTTAGGGCCCTGGAAGCTCTGGGTTTCTAGATGCTCTCTGGTGCAATCTGACCCTTATTTTGGGGCATTTCACATGTTTTGAAATAAACATTGTTCCCACTTTTTAACATTAAAAATATCAAATATGCATTTTCACATGTAAATAAAAAAAATGAGGGGACAAAAGAAGTACCTGTTCACCAAAATAATAAGGATGAATTATCACTATCGGCTATAGGCAGGTTATGTTCCACTATAAATCCAGTAAAGAAAAGCTCAGCGCTGGTCCCTTGCTTGGTGAAATAAAGACAACAGGGTACTAGTGGAGCTCGAAGATCTTGTCATCGCAATGTCCGTAGGCCTATGCCGTTTGCTCCCGAACGAAAGTGCTTCCAAATTATCATCACGACCTCCCTGCTAAACTGAAATGTCCACGCTGCAAATTGCGCAAAATGCATGGTAAATTCCTCTTTCCGACTTCCGAACACACAGGTACTGGAGACTGTATTCAGTCTTATACTTCTGAGACCATTTCTTGGTCTTCTTTTGTTGATTTTCCGCCATTTCGTGTCAATATCAACCCATCAATACGCCGAAATCACACACCGATATTCCACCGCACGACTCGACAAATCTAGTGGCCGCGAGCGCACACGCCTCGCGAAGCTAGCCGGGCCTACCGGCCTGGTGCACAGTGGATTCCCGTTGGGCATATCACATGCACCAGCTTTTCGCTGCTCCTTATTTGTCTACTTTTCACACAGAATTTAGTAGCAGCGAACGTAATGGAGTTACTACATGCTAAAGTTAGCAGACGATACATGTCCTTCCAATCCAATTTGATCAATGCAAAAAAATCGTAATTTCGGGAGGATAAGGATGGTAATCGTAAGGGCGGGAGTTGGGATGAATTTTCGGGAGCCTCCCGATGAAATCGGGAGGGTTGGCATCTCTGCTATTCCTGTATTAGTTAGTACATCCCATAACCCCACAACCCCAGCCTTCCAATTCTTCTCACTCACACTTCTCTCCTCTTCCCCTTTCGTCAAATTCTCATCTCCTTATTTGATCAAGAAACAACTTTCCATCACCTACCATTGGTTGATACTATCCATTCCTGCAAAAGAACTTCAGCATCCCATAGCTCCACATCCCCACAAAGACTGACTTCTGTATACTCAAAACTTATCCCCTCATCCTCTTTCGTCATATTCTCACCTTTTTATTTGATCAAGAAAAAACTTTCTGTCACTCACCGTTGGTTGATGCTATCCATTCCTTTAGAAGTACTTTCACATCCCATAATTCCACGGCACCACAAAGATTGACTTCCGAATCTTCAACACTTCTCTCCACTTTGTCCTCCTCCGTCCTATTCTCATCTTCTTTGAGATTCCTCTCTTCATTCCTTTGAGGCTGAGGACCGCTGTTGCTAGGCGACATTGCCTCCTGTCGCTGACCTCCGGCTGATGGCTTGGGCGGAGTCTGGTTTCGAGTTATCATCTGTTGTATGTCCATCTGCCACCGAGGTCGCTTGGGGTTGTTAGCTTTACCAAAAGGACTTCCTTTCCTGAAAGTTTGAAGTACAGTACATCGTTTATTACAGAGTTTTGCCAAGACTGTCACATGAAAAATAAATTCTCTAACATTCAGGACATTTTATTCTTCTGCTTCATGACCCTGATCCCCACTATCTCTCGTGTACAAAATCTACAAAACATGTCATATAAAACAGACAAGTCCACCTCTTAACTTGCAACAAGCAAAAATTGATCACAACTATATTAGTGGAAGCAATTTCAGGATTTATCTAGGGTATTTTTTTTTCGCATGAAAAAAGACTCAAAATGCTAGAAATCTCTTACTTTGGCCTTCCTCTTTTCCTGATCTTGAAAGGGCTCTTGGCTGGGCTGGGTTTGGCCGGTGATCTGTTCTGGGATCTAGTCTCTATCTTCCTGACTTCTCTCTCTGGCTCTGGTTCAGGCTGACCAGTTGCCTGCTTCCCACGATAAGCTGATCTAAGCTCCTCTTGAAGATCGGCAGGGAGAGCCTCGAGACATGACGGATCAATCTGAACGAAGAGATATTTCATGTTTGAAGGTTTGCATGGCAGTATGGACACTCTTAGAAGGGTTTAAAGGTACACCATGTGGATAGTCCTAGAAAGGATTTAAGATTCTTGAAGACTGAGAGTCAACCTGCTTGAAATGTCAAGTGTTCTCTCCTGCTCTACAATTCCATTTGCTGACTTAAGCCAGTCTTCTCTCAACTCTCCAACCCAAGCCAGCCTCCTCTCATCTCTCCCGAATACTAACGCTTCTCAACTCTTTCTGGTTAACAGTCCTTTCAAGGGCGACACTTGTTTCCTGAAGATGCTTTAATTTCTATTAAACCTCCACTTCTTAGCTTCTCTGTTTCACTTCTACCTGTATCTACTTTTCTTCGTCCTTTTTAGGATTTTCAGGTGTACCATAAACCACTTGGATGAAGGGGAAGAAATATTTGAATATGCATTTCAGAAATTGACCTTGCTGGCTTTCCATAGCTGTTGTTGATCGGATCAATAGCAACTCTTTGTAAGATGGGACCATGTTGATATGATCAGTGGGCTTAGAAACTTACCTGAGAGAATGATGGAAGAGCTTCGACCACACCCAGTGACGACATTCCCTGGTTGGGATCATCCTGGATCAGTTCTTCCAAGATATGCGGAGGCACAGACCCGATCACACCTTGGTCCCACCTGCTCGAATCTGTGATGCCAGATGAAGTGCTTGGTTCAGATGCATCTCTGCTGCTACAAAACATGATCATCAGTTTTCAATTACTGCATATTATCAAATGGTTATCTGAAATCTATTTCATAAATCTGTTCCCTTACGAACAGCTCTCTGAATTGTCCTTGCCTCCTTGTCTTTCATTTCTTGGTGGATACATATTTGTGTCTTCTGTCATTCATTGCGCCTTCAGCACTCTTAACCCTATCTAGGCTGGGAGGGGGGACCATGGCCCCCCTCAATGATTCACAAAATATTTTCGCTGTGCAATTTATTTTGACCGTGCTGCTCACCAACTTAAATTTCAAGTCTCCGAAGCCCTCCCCCCCATGGCCATATGACCTCCCAAAAAAATTAGGGTTAAGAGCGGATATGTTGCACCATATACAAATCTATTTTATCATAATGGGGGGTGATTCAGAAAACACTAAAACCTACCTTGCAGAATGACTTGGTTTCTGTCCCTTGTAGCTCTCCAGGATCTGCTCCTGTATGTCTTTTGGAAGTTCTTGTAGTACTGACATATCGATCTGTTGAGGAAACAACAAACATGGAAAATTATAAAATTATCATAAAAAATATGCACAGATATCACAATCTTGATCTGTAACAAATGTAAAAACCTCTAGTGAGAACCCCCCAATAA
Organism: Lytechinus variegatus; assembly: GCF_018143015.1. Classification (NCBI taxonomy): domain Eukaryota; kingdom Metazoa; phylum Echinodermata; class Echinoidea; order Temnopleuroida; family Toxopneustidae; genus Lytechinus; species Lytechinus variegatus. The sequence continues at coordinate 22,167,149 of NC_054753.1, read as the reverse complement.
AAACAAATGCACCACATACAGAAAGATCAAACCCTTGTACAAGTTAAGTATGTGACCCGCCACAATGAAAACCTCAAAAAGTCACCAGTGATGTTCTAAATAAATACGCAAAATAGAAAAAAGAACAAAAATTATAGACTAAGCTTTGCTGGAAGAGCAATTCTTATTCATGTTGTCAAAATGTTAGTTATAAGTGTACAATTCATTTTTCATCCTTTGAGCATAGGCAACACCAAGTCAACCATATAAATCAATTACAATACCTGAGAAGGGGATGGAAGCGCTAAATTATTTGAGAGGTGACTGGACTTCGGCCCTGCAGGACCAGGCATAAACGGCAGGGGAGGGAGAACCGATTTCCGCTTCTTCCGTGGTGTCTTTGAAGGAGATTCTGCAGCATCCGCCTTCTCGGCAACCGCTTCGGCGTCTGCCGGCCGCTTGGAGACAAAGTTCAGCATGGTCCTGACTTTGGATTTGGAACCCGATGGAGTGGAAGCTGCAGCTGAAGCTGCTTCCGAAGGGCTGATTGACTGATCGGTGACTCTCTGAGGATCAGGGTCGGGTGCGGTGTCAGCAGGCTTGGGTTTCGTCATGAAAGCGGCAATGGATTTACTAGGCAGGCTTCCTGCTTGGGTAGATGAGCTGAGCTTGCTCAACTGAATACCAACCTGGACAAAACGTAGCAAGTGGTAGAAATGGCAAGAATATTTTTGTATCCACAGCTTGAACCTGAGAACCATTTTCAACGAGGTTACCCATCAATGGGATGTTGTCATTCACTGACAATATCTGTGAAATTCTTGCTTCTGTTCAGCAAAGAGGCACTGCTATTGTGGCAACTGACAGTGAACAAGAATGAACAATATTTTCTTTGTACTGCATTTTACCCCTATGATATCTAAAGCTGAGAATTTGAAACAAGTTGCATTTATATATTCATTTTTCTTTTTAAAGGGGAAGGCGAGGACAAGACAGTATACAAGCTTCAAAGACATTTCCTGTCTTTACAACTCACCCCTCTCATGTCCACAGCTGGGACCTGCAATTCCTTCAGGAGTTTCTTGCTCTCCCTCTGCAGTACTTGGAGATCGTCAGTGGCTTGGCCAAGGGTACAGGACCTAGCCTTGTCCTCACATATGCCGTGACCCATGAACTTTGAAGTTTCCTTCGGTGCATCGGGATGGCGAACCTGAAAGGGGCACAACCAGGGAACGGGGTACAAATAAAGCAGGGATTACTTGAGAACACATTTCCTCACACATGAACTGTATCACTGGATGAATTTGTCTGGAACTGAAAATGATTTTTCTCCAGCCACATGACTTGACAAAGAACAAGAACAATACCCCCCCAAAAAAAGAGACGAAAAGGGAAAAAGTTCAGGAGAAAGACATTGCTCTCAAGATTGGGGATGAGAGAATGAGAAAGAGACAGATGAAAAGAATGAGTACAAAATGGAAGATATGAATGCGAGATCTAATACCTTTAATTTGATAGTGATAGTCCGAGCAAGCATCTTGATAGCCGTAAGTCTCTTGTGGACCTCTGCTGCTAGCTCTGTGATAAACTTCTCAGAGTCGGCCTCCTGCAATTAATGATAAACCAACACAGAATATTCAACAATGTCTGAAATAATGTATAATCACAGAAAAAGAGAATGAATTATTGTACACAGAATATTCATATACTTCACAATTCACTCATAACACAGATTTAAAGGGCTCAACTTTATTTTGTGGTCCTAACCTGCAACTTTGCCATAATCAGCACTTAAACAAATAATGATCAAATAATAGAAATGATTCCAGTTGTAACTCTGGATTTGTTTCTTTTAGTCTCTGATTCAAGTCAAGAATAAATATATATTTTCAAATGTTCCTACTAAAAATTCATTCAAAATTGATTTTTTTGTTGTGTTTTGTACATTTCCAACATTTTTAAAACAATATAAATAAAAAAAGAAAAGAAAATTCTTTTTGAGAAGATGGGACGTAACTTACTGTATGAATAAATGTCGGAAATGAAGTTCTAGCCCTTCACATGATTTATGGTAGAACTTTTACAGGGAAAGTAGAAAGCTTGGGGGCGAAAATTTTAATTTTGACCCGATACCCCCAGGATATGGGCAGAGTCCCTGACTCCGTGGAGAGTAAGCGCACTTTAGTGAATGATTTTTACTCTATAGGAGCCTCCTGGCTCATCATGCAAAGAAGGATGAGAATAAAAGCTAAAATCTTCTACTTTCAGATCCTTGATGTAGGCTTGTAGCCGTGTTCCTTGGATGAAAACTTCTGATCAAATGAAGAATGATAACTCTCATCTCGATTCATTTCCTTAGGAACAAATGGCATTTGCCAGCTTTTATCCACGCAACAACAAGATCCGATGACATGGATATCCCTATCTACACAGGAGGCCATTCCAATAATCATTGCATGCAATTCTTACACACACTTATCCAATGGCGGTATCACAATTCTGTGATACAGTACTTTGACTCGCATAAGACCGAAGTCCCTGGTCACAGCACATTCGTTGTGGTGAGGTTAATGTGAGTGATCCATCCAAACTCACATCACTACAATTCATTTCAAGTCAAAGCTGGGGGCGTTCAAGCTACCAAACAAGAAAAGATTCATCACATTGTGCAGATATTTGGGTGCATTGCTACCTTTTGTCTGAATTTCTTAAAACTCCCATTTTAAGAGCTATTATAAAAGAGACACGCTCTAACTAAATTGGTTTTTAGCCTTGGGTGTCAAACAACCCAAGAATGCAGAAAATGCATAGAGTGCCTTGCTTGGTATGTGGAAAATAATACAGGATTGCCTGCTGCTTGAATTAAGATTTTTTTTGTTGAAAGCCCACTTTCGCAAAGAACAAAGGATTTTCTAGACTAAAATGATAACTTTACCAATGTTACCACAGCAAAGACAATGCGTGTGAACAGGAATTCAAGCTATTGTGAATGAACACAAAAGGCAGGATGCCATGATACAGGGTGCAATTGCATCCTGATTTGCTTCAGATAATAAAGTGGCAGAAAATCCAAAGAATGCTTTATTGGGTCCTAATTGAAAGGGAAAGAGTGAAGTTGCTCCACTGACAAAGGTTTACAGGAGATTTTTGGCTTGTTGGATTTTAAAAATTCCATTCATTTTTTCCATTTATTAATTAAGTCCGTTCATCCACCAATATCCTTCCTTCTTTCCTTCCATCCATCCATCCATTTATGTATTTTCTAATTTCATCTTTTTATTTAATTCTTTGATTTATATACTTTTTATTCATTCATTCATTCATTCATCACTGATCTATCTTTTCATTTACAAATTTATCTATTCAGTCATTATAATCATTATTTTCATTATTATTATCATCATCGTTTTTTGGGGGGAGAGGGGAATTGATTTTTTGTAATCAATGAAGTAGACCGAATCCTCCTGAAGTATAATAACATTCCTTATTTTCAAAACCGCTTGGACTGGTATCTGCAGAATCAAATATTCTCAACAATGACACAATCTTTTGCCTTCGGAAACCTGGTGTTCCCATGATAACAGTTTGGCTATTCAAGAATACCATAGCCTCTAGGCTAGAAGTGAGACATGTTGCTTTTAATACCTGTTTAAATCTGATGCCATAGTTCACCTCCGCCGAAACCGATTTCCTCTCCTGCTCCTGGCGTATCGGTCGATCGTCCAGCCCTCGGCAGAATCCGTAGAGCATCTGACCGGTCTTCTGTCCAAACTCTTTCTGTATGGCCCCCATGGACAGCTGCTGCAAGTCAGCACAGGTTTTGATGTCCAGTGCTTCCATCTTGCGAGTAGTGGACCTCCCAACCCCTGTTGACCATCAAGGGAATAATCAAATCATTACTAGTAAAGCTTCAATTCAAGCATACTACGATAATTTATTTAGAAAGTTTATATAATTATAAACAATAAACAAAGCATCATAATTATTCACAAAAAACACAATTCATATAATGACATAAAACTATGTTCATTGACAATAAATGACATTTGACCTTGATCATCCGACCAAAGACTTGTCAGTGATACTTGATTACCCCTATATCCACATTTTATAACATGGCCAAAGTTCATTGACCTTAAATGACCTTTGACCTTGGTCATGTGACTTTAAACTCGGGCAGGATGTTCAGTAATACTTGATTATCCTTATGGCCAAGTTTCATGAACTAGGTCCATATACTTTCTAAGTTATGTTGTCATTTCAAAAACTTAACCTTTGGTTAAGATTTGGTGTTGACGCCGTCGCCGTCAGAAAAGCAGCGTGTAAAGTCTCACTCTGCTATGCAGGTGAGACAAAAATGAATCAAAAGAGAGAGAGAGAGACCAAAGAAAATGAAGAAAGACAAAAAAAGAAAGAGAATAATGATAAAGGGGAAAAAGGTAAAGATAAGATAAATAGAAACATGTAGTAAGGAAATGGAAAGAAAAAAGAAGAGAGAGAGAGAAGTCCAAATCAATACCTGGTAAGTCTTTGACTGGTTGGGTCCTAATGAAGTCATCAACAGCATGAGATTCTAAGATGAACTGTCCATTCGGTTTAGCCACCCTGGTGGACATTCGGGCAAGAAGGATACTGGAAGCTTAATGAAATGAAATAATTGACAAACCATTATTATCTTACCACATACATGCCAGTAAACATGCTGCCGAATCCTAAACACACCTTTGCCGGAAGTTCTTCAAATTACTCTCAGAATATGTCAAACCCAGTTCATTCTTTTCATATTGTCAGTCACTACATACCACTTTTCAGAGTCTTTGATCGGTATGATAATGCTAAAATCAGATGATTTTCGCCTCCATTTTTTTGATTGTTGACTGAACATAGCGAGATTAATATGATCACTTTTTTTTAAATTTTGCTGATAATCCGGTAACTTATACAGTACCCCTCTCCAGACCACCCCTCCCCCACAAAAAAATAAAACTTGATGTTCATGTTAACCTATGATTAATTTGCCTACCAATTCCAGCAGAGGCATTGCACTGTGTTTCATCCTTGATCTCTTGTCTAAGAACCCGAGTAAAGTCATCGGGAGAGGCTCCAGTCTCTTTCAAGATCCCGGAGATATCAACAAACATCTCATCACAGCTTACTGCCTCAATGTCATGTGTGTAGCTGCAAGGAAGCAAGGGAAAAAAACTACATACATGTAAAAGCACAGTTAGGATTGCTGGTTTAAAGTTAAGTTTGGGTTCTGGTATAGAAAATTAAATTTTTAAAGCTACATGGTTGGAAGCAATCCTACAGTGTTTATCATGTGCCAGAATATTTTTTCAGAGCAATTAGGTTAATTGAAATAATTCAGACTTGCTTGAAATTACATTACTTGTTACCTCAAGTACAGTAATACAGGCATTTTTATCAATTCTTCAGATCTCCATTTGCTCTTTACTCCGTAATCATACATATTCCTGAAAAACTGTTTGGTAGATATTATTTGTATTATGCTTTTTTATAATTCTGTCTAAGTTTTATCACATTGTGTCAATTTATTTCTGTTCTTACCAACACCAGACTTTACCTTTAAAAAAAATTATAAAGAAAGGTCATTCATATGTTGAACCTGGGCAAAAACTATGATATGATTCCCTTGAAGGTCATTAATGACAAACTTTTGAAGCATTGTTTGGAACTAAACTGTGAAAGAAATGAATGTGGACTTCTTTATATTCCTATGACTTACATGTACAGAAATTTTCAAATTTGTACTTTCATCTTCCATTTTCTTAATTATTACTGTAGTGGTACAAAAAACCTCCCCGTGTTATAGCAGAGATGCTAACTGATAGCTCAAAAAAATCCTGAAAACCCAGGCCGGGGGTCCAGGGGCCCGCCCAGGGCCCCTGGCGGGGTCAAGGGCGAAGCCCCCTGAAGCTGGAACGTTTTCTTATTCTTTAGAGGGCTGAAATAATTAATCTACAGTAGTACATAACAAATAATTAATGACATAATAAACTTCATATCATAGGCAAGAAAGGTGCTCAAAAAAAAAATCATGTAACCCGTACTCATTACGGTACGGGTTAACCTGCTGCGGGTTAATATGCTGCGGCCAATAGGTGCGTCTCGGGACGGGTATATGTAGCAGCTGGGGTGCCCTTTTTCACTCACTGTACTCATCAACAAGACAATCCTATACTATTGAAAATCCATAAATCACAATTTCTATCAAAATGATGGATGGTTCACACATATGAATTGATGAATACGCACCAGAGAACACATATTTCATGGTAGCAAATAGGTTTTCAGCTGAAATCCCGCGGCAGACAACCAATCACTCACGCAGCAGCAGGCAATTGCAGCCACACCGGGCCGTGCTTCGAGCGGTTCTACCGGGCGATCGCCCGACTGGGATAGCGCTGACACCCGTATCCCTGCAGGGTATAGAGCGGCGTTTGCAACTGCTACAATGTATTGCTCGCGCGTACCGTGCAAGTACAGTACCAGCTAAACTTCATGCTGCGCACAACGCTAATAATTTTCCGTCTGCGCAAATTGGCCATCCAAAATTGAAATTGCGCTCTCTGTAGCGAACTCCGTGACAAGATTTGGAGGGGAAATTTTTACGGATTTCACTTTGACAATCGATTTTTTTTCCCGGAATATTTTTCAGCAAAGGAAAAAATCCGGAATTCCGGAAAAATCCGGAAAATTAGCAACTCTGTTATAGGAGTTGATGATACCCTTTTATAGGAGTTGATGATACGTGTACCCTTATCTTTAAAAAAGAGTTCTCATGACAATCAATCGTCAATATTAAACAATCAAAGGAATGAAACTGCACTTAATGTCACTCCTCACCTGGCTACGATATCATAGAGCTTCTGCGAGACCCTCTTATAGCCGTCAAAGTCGTACGGAATCGTCTGGAGTTCAGGGCACAGCGACTTAGCTCTCCCCATGGACATACCGTTCTTTACACCAGCTTTCCTAGCTTCATAGTTGCAAGAGGCAATATCAGCCATTGAGTGGAAAGTGTCTTTAGGTTTGCTACTGGACGAAGACACTGCCCCTCCTGCTTTACCAGTCCCTTCGGAGTCTGCAGAACAGTTGCTCTGGTCTTCCTTGTGGTTCTGGCGTGAGGCATCAGAACCATACTTCTTTTCATAATACTCCCGCTCAAACTGACTGATTTCCTGCCTGTACTCGGACATGCCGCTCTGTCCTTTTGAGTGCGTCACGGCTACAGGCTTTTCAACAAGGTCTGGCCGTTTGATTAGACCAACGGATACAAAGAAACAGTCCATGTCAATGTGCATAATCCTTCTCGTAGTCTCCTTTTTTGCAGCCTTCTTGTTTGATCTTGTAGTCCGACCTTCCCTTCCTTCGGTACCTACCGTGGAATCCTCAATCCACTCTCGCTCTTCATCATCCTGTGTCCCACCCGCTCCAAGCTCACATTTCTCGGCTGGACCTTGCCTCTTTTCTTTCAAGATGGCAAGGAGCCTCTGCTTTCCTGGAAAAGTGGCATCCCCGTTTCTTTGGAGTTCATTAACATACGCCTTGCACTCCGCTCCCCATGTTGATATGTGATGCAGTCGAGAATTGTTGTAGAACTCTGACAGGAAGTTAGAGTCTCCTGCAGTGGCCATGCCGATCGATCTGCCTTTTCCATGGGTGTTTGTGTCGGGTGTATCAAAACTCTTGTCTGCCTCAGAAAGAGCAGAACCTGTGTCCTGTTTTTGAGGAACATTGTCACTTGCTTCTTCATCTTGAGCTGCTTTGGTTGCTGTCGAAGGAACGTTTGAAGCACCGGATTTGTCTTTTGGTCCCTTGAAATACGTCAGAACAGCTTGGTTTTGACGAGAAGACCGGTCTGTGTACAGTTCATAGGGCAAGGAAGGAAGCAAGCGACCAGCCTTGATGCTGCAAAGAAAGAGAAAACATGTGAAATGATTTTGTTTCCAATCACTAAACAAACGCAAAGTAATAAGAAGCCATTGGCGATATTGCGGTTCACGCTATTGTGAAAATATCAAGAGATATCATGGACCTGTACCAGCACAACAGAAATGTACCCACAGGTCATGATGAAATATAGATCTGTCGCGGAATGACGAAGCCAATTAAATATGAGGAGGGCCACATGACCTCAAGTTTGGTTGAAAAGGGAGTGACGGTTACAGAGTTATTTGCCAAAAACAGGGATTGCAGGGTAAAGTTTATGTTTGACCTGAAATGACCATTGATTTTACCAATGTGACCCCTGAAAGCATACCAACATGAATAAACCTCAAGTGCATCTATCATCCAACATTGGTTGCAATTGAGGCATCAATTTGATTTAGATTTCTACGAGAAGTGCTCAATGACGTACCTGTCTGTTATCCAGTTAGGTTTGACAATCTTCTCATTCTTCAACTGCCTCAACTTGGCATAGGGAAGGTTCGTTGCAATGATATGTGTGACCCTTGATACAGAGTAGTAGTGCTGATACATCCCACCATGCACTGTCATCAGTCGCTTCAGTTCATCTGACGAAGGATCTGCACATAAAGATTAAAATGAAGATTAAAGCGCACTGTGCCGTAACATAAAAGATACACTTGAATGTTGAAATATTTGTAGCTTGAAATTCTCTGGCAAATCGTGTACAAAAAACACACACACACACAAAAAACAAAAATCATTTGTTAAAACTTATGTGCATGTTTTCAGACATAATAGGCAAAATGAAATAATTGGTTTGGCCATTTTTATTTTGTAACTTATTGTCATCTAACAAAAAGAATGAGTATGTATTTTTGTTTTTGGTGCAATGTACATCTATTTCTTTTTTGTACTCAACTACCCTGCTATCCCAGTCACAAATTAGTTCATGTATTTCAATTGATTCCATGCAAGTTGGTAGAGACAGAACGGAGTATTAACAACTCACAAACAGATCTTTGTTTTTGAAATAAATTTGGTAAGAGTTCCATATGCACCCCCAATAAACTTGAAAATAAAAACATGGAGAAGGTTCAGAATAATATATATAGCCATAATATAGAACATATATGATGGGGGAGTGGAAATACATACCAAAATATGGCTTCATTCCGTCATATTTTGAGCAGTGCGTGTAGTTCTCTATAGACATCAGTTTAAGTCAGTTAAGGGTCTGTGAGTCTAGACTAAATGAATTCTCGGCTGATAATCGTTAAAATACCCCTTCAGGTATCAGTGCTTCTCACTAGCATAGTGGGAAAGGTCTTGACTACAGGTAAAAAAAGGTGAGTTTGAGTCCCAACTAAGGTAAGCAACAGTAAATAAGGGTAGAAAAATCTGAAATCAACGCACTGGAAGTCTCAATCTTTTATTTTTGGTTGGAGGTGCATGTGGAATTCTTTCCATATATTTCGAACTTGGCATTTAATTTCAGAAGTTAGATTTTCTGAGGTAAAACTGAACTTTCAGTTCATATACTATTATTACCCCAAAATATTCATCTCTATACAACATTTGTAAAAAAAGAAATAGTAAAGGCCACAGTCTACTGCCCCCATTGTCTCTTATTTTAAGGTGCTGGGAAGTGGAATATACTTCCAAAAGAAGTGATAATACATGGTACCGGTAAGTAAAAGTGATCTTAAGAAATGAATTTGAAAGATCTCTTATCTATTATTATCTGCCATTTTTCCTCTCCTCTACCATTTCTGCCTCTGCCAATTTTTCCTCAGCCATGTTTGCCTCTATTCTTACAGCCATTGCCATTTTTAGTATTGTCAGTACCATTTTTGCCTTTGCAAATTTTGTCTCTGCTATTTTTACTAAGTATTTTTATCTCTACTAATTTTTACCTCTTGCCATTTTTGCCTCTATTTTTAAGCCTCTCTTATAAAAGTAGCCTCTCTTATAAAAGTAGCCTCTCTTATGTTTAGAATTTTTTTACCTTTGCCATTGGCATTTTGCCTCTTCTTTTCCCCTTCGGCCCTTGCCATTTTATCCTAACTGTTAGAGGGTACCAGTTAGCATACCTCTGCCATTGTTGCTTCTGCCAGTTTAATTACCCCGGATAACATGTATTTCTTCAATTGTCAATAGCCCTGACCCTGTGTAAAACTAAAACAGTTAATTTTTTACAAGATTAATTTTAGATTATTTTAGGTCATTATTTCCAAATCCAAGTGCATATGTGACATGTCATGGGCAGGACGATGCAATGGCCATGGGCATGGCATGCCCATGGCATGGGCAGCATGCAGACTGTTTTCAGTAGAGGCGCTGGTCAGAAAATTGGGATCGTCCCAGTTTACAGGGAGTGTCTCAGTTTATAAGTTTTTCTTCACACAAGAAATCTAGGAAAGTTCATTCACCTGTCAAGTGCCGACACCAATCAAGTGTGCTAGTCAATGTAAACATATCAGGTTTCATAACAAGATTATTGGAAGACGGTAAGTCAAGAAAAATAGACGGTGAACTGGGCCGGGGGGGGAATTGAGGTCACTGAATCTATTTTTAGCACTCTCAATTTCCGTAATTGCTGTCTTTGTCCCGTAGGGGGAATTGAAAAAAAAACGTCCCCATAAACAAGGACAGTCTCAATTTATCAAGACATGATTCGTCTTGGTTGAGGATATCCTTGTTTTCTGGGACAATCCCAATTTTTGGACCAGCACCTCTAGGACTAGGCTCTACTGGTTTTGTCTTCATTGGAATTTGGATCTAACGTTACAGTATAGTGAGTGATTGTATTACCGACCGGCCTTGTATTACCGAACGCGCGCATCATATGCGTCAGAAAATAATCAAATACGCTCAAACCTTTGCAACTTCCTTCCAAAGGGAACTTAAATAGAAAAATGATGAAAAATTATCAAAAACACAATGTCGAAGTCTTTATATCCTCAAAGCAATAAAATATGGTCAAAATAGCTCATCAGTGACTTTGTTGTTTTCCCAACTTTTCCCATAGAAAACACACGTTCGGTAATACGATACCTTTTCAAGTGACCAAAATATTTCACTTGCGAAGAGGGGTCCGATTGGAAGCTGATGTCGTAAAAATGAAAAACAATTTCGGCAAAATTTCTGCATGTTTATATTTTGTAGGTATTTGTGTATTTATGGTGAAAGTTTGGTGAATTTTATTGGAATAATGTGTTTGATATGATCAAATTCATGAAAAGTGTTCGGTAATACGATTTACTACCATACAAGTTCAGTACTAAAATAAAACGTTAACGTTAGATCTACTCAGATTCGGTTGTCATGGTTGTGAAAATTAAGCGGATCTATGATTATGAGCTCAAGCTCGTTGGGATCTATCATTAGATCTATTTAGTTACCATAAGCACAAGCATACACTTGCGCTCAGCTCAGAGCTGCAGTGCAACTGCAAGCGAGCGCGAGCTCGAGCGATCAGCAACCAACGCAACGGATCCAAGCCTCGGCCAACCTCCGGGCTGAACATACCTGTGTAACCGTTCACATGGATGGTGACCCCGCGAAATATGGCCGTCGACGTTCCTGACTTCTCCTTATTTGTTGGTGCATCACTTCGGAACTGCTCCTCAAGTTTTCGAATTTTCTCAGACATGTAATCTCCATGACTTTGATTCTCATTTTCTGACTTGGATCTATTCTTATTCTTTGAAGACCCTCTTGAATGCATTTTGGTAGAATATGCACCTCGATTGCTAGCGCGAGTTCTTTGATAATGTTGTTAATGTTGCGCGCGGAAAATTAAATGAACTTTAATCAATGTATGACAAGCCAATCTTCCTTTTTTCAACAGTATTTGAATACATTTCCTGAAGTTAAATTATAGATATATCCACTACTTTTTGTACTTATCTTATTTTAAAGTTATTCAAAATGTAATACTTTAACTGAAGATAATCTCTCTGTACACTCTCATCATACTTTGCAAGTATCATGGAAATAATATTTGGGCACTTCATAGTCAGCTATTACGTCACGTCTCTATTAGAGCTGCTTGTTGAGTCTTCCTGTATCATGAAATGTGTTGAATCCGTTATTAGTATCTCTATGGTTGAATCATTTCTATATTGAGCTGTTTTTTGAGAACTTTTCTGTGACCACTGCAGGGGCCGCGGAACCGGGGGGCTGGGGGGCTTCAGCCCCCACTTTTTTCCAAACCCGTGTACAAAAACGTAAAAATTACCATATAGCTGTGATTTTTCAGCCCCCCCCCACTTTAGGCTCACTCAGCCGGCCCCCCCCCCCCCACTTTGAAAACCGTTCCGCGGCCCCTGCACTGAACCACCATTTGTTTGTTTGTTTGCATTTATTTCTGCGTTCAAAAACACAATACAAAATTATTTATAATTACAAAATACAAAATAATTCATAATATAAACAATGTGGTCATATTACATAATAAATACAAATAAGGATGTGAGTATAAATTAATCTTTTATAAATGTAAACATATGCATATAATGTAATAAATGAACGCAGGAGACCGCCATCGTGAGCGGTTTGGCTTGAATTGATGGCGGCCTCATAAAAGATTCGTGACTAAGATTGATATTTACTGACCAAGTGGGTGCATTGCAAGTGCAGGTGCTGGTGCTGTGTATAGCAGTTGAGTAAAATCAGAATATTAAATAGCGAATGTGAATATTTGAGTGAATGTTTTAATTTGGAGGTTGGGGTTGATAGGATTGAATATATATGAGTATATGTATGGTTGAACACGTTTTAATATTGTTCGCAATTCTTCGACTGACAGGGTCCAGTTTCCTGCTGAAAGAGATTTGTTATAAGAACAATGCATTAATTATGCCTAACTAATTCTATAACAAGTTTCACCAATCAAAATAACTGAATGATTTCAATAGCTTTAAACTCTTATTTTTGTGATAACTAGTATTCTGAAACATGCCCTATAGAGGCTAGATGTGGAATGGTCGCCTTGACTCGGTCTAGTTAAAGGACAAGTCCACCCCAACAGAAACTTGATTTGAATAAAAAGAGAAAAATTCAACAAGCATAACACAGAAAATTTCATCAAAATCGGATGTAAAATAAGAAAGTTATGGCATTTTAAATTTTCTCTTATTTTCAACAAAATAGTTATATGAACGAGCCAGTTACATCCAAATGAGAGAGTTGATGACATCACTCACTCACTATTTCTTTTGTATTTTATTATATGAAATATGAAATATTTTTATTTTCTCGTCATTGTCATGTGAAATGAAGTTTCATTCCTCCCTGAACACGTTGGAATTCAATTATTTTAACATTTTGTGCTTCAGGCAAGGAGGTCCTAATCGTCAAATTCGTAAAAATTGACATATTGTATAATTCAAACAATAAAAAACAAAAGAAATAGTGAGTGAGTAACATCATCGACTCTCTCATTTGGATTTAACTGGCTCATTCATATAACTATTTTGTTGAAAATATGCGAAACTTTGAAATGTCATAACTTTCATATTTTACATCCGACTTTGATGAAATTTTCAGCATTGTGCTTGTCTGATTTTTATCTATTGATTCAAATCAACATTTTTTTGAGGTGGACTTGACCTTTAACAATGCCATAGGACCTACAGGCTACACCTGGGGTCTCTTTTTTTCTAAAAAAAAGATTGTCAACTTGAAGAAATAGAGATAAGAATGGGATATGGGCAATAAGGATATAACAGCACTTAAAGGACAATTTTTCTTCAGTCCTACGTTTTACTTCATGACGTAATAATATGATTTGAAGAAATTCAGACAAGGAATAGCAAGTTATGATATTTTAGATATCGCACTATTTCGGTCAAATAGTAAGATCTATGTATGTCTCCATGAATATGCAATGAGTCCTCAAAATGGCTTATTTTAAGATCAGTTTTTCGATCAGCGTTCGCTCCGCGCTTGCATTATTGATCCAGTCCTTTGAAGTACTTATAGCCTTCTGTTGTAGGAAAATTCTAGGAATAAAGCTAACATTTTGATTCGGTCTTCAAAACTACCCCCCCCCCACTGTCGGAGAGACACACTGGCGTAAATCCGTGTTGATGGGTGGGGGGATGACTGAAATATTTGGCATTTTTTTGCAATCATGTATTTAAATATACAAGGAATTGTCACTGATATGTCCACAGTGGTGTACCGTGGGTCACCAGCAAAATTTTTGAATCACTGAGTGAGCGGCGCAAAGGACGCTCATTTGACATACTGACCTAATTGATAAATTTTAAGGACAATTTCATTAAACAGATATGTATCTCACTGATCAAATAATACGAGCGCGAAGCGCGAGCTGAATTTTTTTCATATTCACACCTAAAAAGGGACATTATAATCAAATTTGTGTAATCACGATAGGTACCTGTCTTGCTAAATAAAGCGAGCGCGAAGCGCGAGCTGAAATTTTCTCATATTTTGACCCCAAACATGCATATCTCACCATAGTCATCTAATGCGAGTGCCAAGCGCTTGCTGATTTTATTAGAATTACATCTGAACACATCATTGCAATCATGAGTATCATACGAATCTCACTAATCAAATATTGCGAGCGCGAACCGCGAGCTGAAAATTTAGACAATTTAGACCTGAAGTGGGGCATTCTAAGGTTTCTTTGTAGGAAGTAACTGGGACCATACGTATTACATTAGTCAAATGATGCGAGCGCGAAGCGCGAGCTTAAAATTTTTGATATTCAGATCAGAAGAAGGGACATTTTAAGGACTGATTTTAGGTATTCATGAAGAGCAGACATATCTCACCAATCCACTAATGCGAACGTAATCACGGACAGGAAATGTTTCATATATTTGAAGACCTTAACATGGGGCAATCACTTTTTGAGTCATGTATATGTCACTACATAAAACAATGATAACTCAAGTGCTAGGAAATATATTTGGTTTATACTGACTTGAAAAAGGGATGTTTTAGTACTTCAGGATTATATATCTGATTCTAACATAATCAGCAAAGGATGGCACTAGCATTAGATGACTATGGTGGATATTTATACTCTTAATGGATTCTAAAATATAATCCTTAATATTTCCTTGTTTAGGGTCAGTATATACAAAAATTTTAGCTCGCGCTTCGCGCTCGCATTGTTTGTTTAGCGAGACAGTTAAGTATCATGATTACAAAACAATTTGCTTATAATGACCATTTTTAGCCCTCAATATAAAAAAATTTCAGCTCGCGCTTCGCGCTCGCATTATTTAATCAGTGAGATACATAGCCGTTTAATGGCACTGCATGCCTTAAAATATTTCTATTAGGTCAGAATACCTGACAACTGAGCGCGCTTCGCGCGCTCCCTAAGTCACCCGAAATTTTTGCTGGTGCCCCCCCCATGCCGTGACTCACGGTACGCCAGTATTAGCTCATTGATATTCCTACCATTATAATTATCATGATTTGTTATTATCAGCATGTTATCATATATTGATTAACTTCATTTCTACAAGACAATGCAATACAATATAAGCATTTATATGGCGCCCTTCATAATGATTGTATCACAGCGCTTTACAACTGAGCAAAATTAAAATTGCGAAAAAATACATACAAATGATAAAAAGTAAATTATAAACAAAACAAAACATCTTGCAGTCGTAAATGGGTACTTTCTATACAAACCAAATACAATAATCTCGCATCACGATTCATCAAAACAATGATTTGAACATTTTTATGTATGATTTCTTGAGTGTATGTAAAAAAAAAGAAGATCCTGTGCGCAGATACACACACACACACAACACCAACCGCATGCATTCGTAATTCCGAAGCTTCGTAATTCCTAAGGTTCGTTAATCCGAAAACGAAATGAGGTTTGTAATTCCGAAGGTTCTTTAGTCCGAAAAACGTAATGATTAACGAACATTATTTCGTTTTCGGACGAACCTTCGGAACAACGAACCTTATTTCGTTTTTGGACTAACGAACCTTCGGAATACCGCCACAAATGTTCGGATTAACGAACCCTTTTACGTTTTCGGATTAACGAACATCGAGGTATATAACATGTTTCGGACCCAGCAAACATAAAACGTTTTCAGAACGTTTTAAAAACGTTTTATTCAGGTCCCGTAGGTCCTCGTCTGAAATAAACATTTAGAAAACGTTCATATAACGTCCAAGTTGGACTTTCAATTTGTGAAAAAACAATGGTTCCAAAAAGAACGTTTTTAAACGTTCTTTGGACGTTACAAAATGGAACGTTTTAATCAAAACGTTCACAAAACGTTTTATTTGGAACCTTATAACGAGACATATTTTATTGAACGTTTTATGAACGTTCTTAAAACGTCCAAATAGGACTTTATGCAAATGAGTGGTAATTTGTACACTGTGAAAAAAAGAGTAAATTTACGTTGGTCATTTTTTTGTTGGGTAATATATACGTTGGTTATTGTTTTGTTGGGCATTATGTGCCCAATACTTAGGCAAATTTTTACTCTGCCGCTGCCAAAATACAGATGTCCAATTGTTGGGCTAGTAATTGCCCTGCTGAGTGGTAAATGTTGCGAAACTTTACGATCACGAGTTGCGCTTTTAGCATGCTACACACGGTCGATAAGATATGGAGGAGCTTCTAGATGATAATTAGTAATTATGATAGTAATACATGATTTCTTAAGCAAACAAACAATATATCTCACAGAGGATTTATGTTCTTTTATTATAAAATATACATTGTAGTAATTTTCCTCTTGCTATATACAAACAGCATTGGATGCATTTTCGTGCACCTTTTCCAATAAATCATTGACAGAACGTAAATATCAAACCATCATGCATGAGAAACAAAATGCTTGTTTTATTTGCCCATCTATTGGATAATTCACATCAAAACCCCAGTCAAGTAATGACCATTTGTTGTGTAAAGCAAATGAAAAATGCCCAACAAATAGTATTATTGATTGCAGGGAGGGATCATAATAACTCAACAACTTAGTAAAATTATGCCATTTTTCTCGGTGATTATTAAAGGCCTTGCCCAGATGTTGGGTTAATAACTTTATTAAAAAGTTGGGCAAATTAATGTCCCCCAAAATGTAGTTCAAAATATTACCCAACAGTTGGGCACATTCATGCCCCAACAACGTTGGGTAAAATATTGCCCAGTAGTTGGTAGGGTTGACTATCGGCCCAACGTTGGGCAAAATATTGTGTAAAATATTGCCCAATTTTTTCACAGTGTATATAGTACGTTAGACATATTGAAATAAACGCTTTTAATGAGTTCTTTTCTATTTAGCAGTAATTAATTCATGCTTTTCGTGTTTCGTTTTATTGTAATATTGTTCTGAAACACACTCAAAGATTAAAAAACACTAATTCAGTCTTGGAATGTACCAACATAACAAAAAAAAATAATAACTAACCATTACAGACGATACTTTCAATAAACTATAAATTTACTGAAGCAATATTTAGAGTTAAATCCAAATGAATCCCACTCAAGTCTGCCCTTTAAGCATGATTTGATTGGAGACACTTCACTCTTAAGTGCCATTCCACAATTTAGCCAAGAGCTTGAGGTGCAAATAATAACATATTTTTATTCATTACATTGTTTACATAAGTTTTTAATAGGTTCTCCAAACGTTCCTATAGAACGTTTTCTGAACGTTCCAAAGGTTTTCTGGACGTCCGCAAAACGTTTTTTGGAACGTTTTAAAGGTTTTCTGGACGTCCGCAGAACGTCCATGGAACGTTCCAAAGGTTTTTTAAAGGTTTTCTGGACGTCCGTAGAACGTCCACAGAACGTTGTAAAAGGTTTTTGGACTTTTATAAGGTTCCAAAGGTTTTCTACAGGTCCTTAAAAATTTTCGAAAGGTTATTTTTAGGTTTTAAACGTTTAAAAAACGTTTTCTAAACGTCCATTTGGAACGTTTTATTAACGTCCAAAACCTTCCACAAAAGGACGTTTTCTAAACGTTTTGACAAAACGTCCATAGAACGAACTTGGAACGTTCTTAAAACGTTCAGAAAACGTCCAATTGTTAGCTGGGGAATTACGAACCTTCGGAATTACGAAGTGTAACTGCAACCCACACCCTCTTACAAACAGTCACACCGACACTGGCGTAAAAATTGATTTTTTTTTCGGGGGGCCGGGGGATCGGTCTGAGGAATGTTCCGCGACCAAAAGAGGAGGGAAAAAGGAACAAGAGGAGGAATCGAAGAAGGTTATTATGAAGAGAAAAAATAATGTCAGCCTTTATAGTTATCTTTACTTTAAACGTGAAAAAACAAATTGCCACCTTAGCTCGCTCGCAATGAATACAATTGCTTCCAATATGCCATGTTCGTCTGCACTCGTCCACAAAGAGCCTGCGCTACTGGTGCGTAAGGGGGGGGGGGTCGGGGGCCATGGCTACCTTAAGTTTCACGAACCTTAGGAAATAGCAGGTTGGGGGGGGGGAGAATAGGGAAAAGGGTAAAACAAAATTGATGTAAATAGCAATTCTAAATCTATAAAAAAAAATGAATTTTTAAAAGGGTTCAAAAAGGTAATTTTCGCACGCTTGCTCATAATGCCACTGGTTCAGATTCAAGAGACGCCCCCCCCCCCTCGAAAAAGAGTCTTGTATCTGTCCCAGAAGATATTATAATTTTATCTTGCTGTCCAATGGTAGGTCAATTCTAAATAAGAAGAATTCATCATCGATGAAAAAAAATCGTATGTGAAGAAGGTGTTATAATTAAGAGCTCCAAACTCTTTGATTATCACTCATTTCCCCATATTTTTTTCAAGTAGTGATTATTACGGCGACACTGTGGATTGATACCACCATTATTAAATGTGTCTGCAATATGATTCCAACAATATACCTTGTTGAGTAGAGAGAGTGAGAGGGGGGGGGGGGGAGGGGGCGCAGAGTTGTTAAAGGCGGGCTGTTCGTTACGATTTCGTAATAAAAGCTAAATATCAAATTGAAAAAAATTGAAAAAAAATCTTTATATGATTCCTGTATCGGCTCTCACTCAACTCGTTACAAATAACGGTATAATTTGAAATGTCTTGTTAATGGTAAGTGCTCTATTTGTGCGACAGAGTGCGGTATAGAATATATGAACCTGAATTATTCCAGCATAAATGTGAAAGGCATCTCTCTCTCTTGCCCCGGACAGCAAATTTAATTGATGTCATATTTTCTATTAAATGAGCACGGAATGACTCAAAGAAATAATGATAAAAAGAACAGTAGTACACAGAGCAGGTAAATAAAAAAAATATCCAAAGACATCATAATTATGACATCCATGGACAAGTCACGTGCAGGTCTGGTAACGTGGTTTGATCAATGAATCTGCATTCGCATAAAGGCTTCCAATTGGAGAATGAAATTATTAGCTTTCAAAATGATGAATAAAGTTTGCAAAAAGAAGCAAAATCACCCAAAATACAAGCGCATCCTCCAGAAATTCGGACTCATGCAGCTTTAAGCCTAAAGAATGTTGACATCACCATGGAAAGTTTCAACGGAAGTAGCAGTTCCAACTCCGTTGATGAAAAGCCGGTCGACTTCATTTTCATGGTGGCTAAAGCAACGTTTGTGACCTTAGTGGCATTAACTGGAATCGTAGGTAATATCACCAACACAATCGTCATCCCAAGAGTTCCTGATACAACCCTTGGTCCTGCGAGCAAGATCGTCCTGACAGCCCTGGCCATAGCCGATCTCATCGGTGCGATCATGCTTTTGAACGGACCCTTGTCGATATTCACCTACGAATGGCTCTCGAAGGATGGTAATATATACTGCGACATAACTGGTTTTATCACGACTTTGGCTCCGGCAACCAGTGCTTCTTTTCTTTTCCTGATTAACCTTGATCGTTACATACAAATCACCCGACCGTTAACCTATCAAGTTCTTGTCACCAGAAGGAGGGCCATTGTAGCCGTGGCAATAGCAGCATTCTATATCTTGATATTTCTATCATTCTTCGTAGGAATAGCTGATGACTCCATTGACCACATCGCGTATCATCTTGGGTTTTCGTTGTGTCTCGTCTCTTTTTCCGCTCCCGAATTTCTGCCAAGCACGATTGGAAGTTTTGCCGTGAGCGTCTGGCTGATCGCCTTCCTGCTCCTCGTCATGTATGCTAGGATTTTCCAGATTGCCATTCGCCATTCGGAGAAGATAAGTGCTCAGATGAACAGCACTGCTCGTTTGAGGGACGTATTGACCACTCAAGGCAACGACGTGGTTGATCATGTCGACGGCCTGGAACATGGAGTCTCGAGGATGGGAGACGTCATCAATCAGCTGGATGTCAACCTGAACAGTTTGGCTTGTCGAAAAAGAGACAATGTTCGCAAAGCGAGGCGTAACCATGAAGGAATTCAACGAAACATCCGCAGCATGTGCATACCCCTTATCATCACCGGATGCTTCCTTGTGTCTTGGTTGCCACTTACGGTGCTGTTTACCTTTGCGTCCGCGACTGGCGCCACATTTGGTGACACGACATGGTGGACTTCAGCCGTCTTGGCTGCCTCAAACTGCAGCATCAACATGTTTGTGTACGCCTTTGGAAGAAGTGAGTACAGAAAGGCCTTTCGTAAGGTCTTCTGCAAGACATTCGTTAAGTAGCTAGATCAAGAATCTACGTGCTAAAATGTAACTTAAGCATTAATGCCACAATAAAAATCTCTTGGAGTCCTCAGATATTAGACTTAAGAGTGCTGCCTGTTGTCTTCTGTTCGAAGCAGAATAGATACATTGCTCATACACGTGTGCATTATTTTCCACTATTCATGACTGAATGGTGTGTAACAGTTGATCAAACACCGTAAAATATCTATGATGGCATGAGTGAATTACCTGATTCGCAGGGGCTGATGCAGAGGGGTAACACATTTCTGTAAAGATTGTTGAAATACACTCATTACTATATTTAGGGAGAATGTAAGCAAATGTTTTCACCTCGAAAAGGGAGTTGACACTGCATGATTTTCTGTCTAGAAATGAGAAAAGTTATCATCTTCCCAAGGTAGGGGCTCTATATAAATTCGGGGATTCTTTGAAGGTTTTGGACTAAAGGGCGGCAGGGGGACTTGTCGAATTTGTGCCAAACAAAATCGTTAATCTGTGTTGTTTCCTATACATTGTATACTCATTCGCTTTTATTATGCTATGAATTTATGAAAATGTTTTATCCAGTAAGAACAAAGACATATATCTATTCATGATTAATTTGTAATGAGATATTGAAATGTTTCTTGCATTTGTATTATTTGTCCAAATCAATGATGATTATACATTATTTTTGTTAATACTCATTTTCACCGTATTTTAGGTCATCGCGCCTATATCTCAGATAAGTAATATTGTTTTAAACGCAATTGTGAAAAGATGAGAAGATATATAAAGGCAACATTTGTGCATAGAGGACAACAATTTGTATAGATGAAGTCAATTATGAAATATGTGAAATCTGGTGTAACATTGTCTTGTATTCTGCATAGGACTGTTATGTACATATTTGTAACTTATCGACTGGACTGATTTAGGAAAATGATGGAATCAGGGGCCCGTTTCATAAAGAACTTGCAACTGTTGTAACTTTGCCATGAAGACAACTACCATGGAAGTACATTGTCATGATTGTGCACAATTACAACATTCCTTTCAAGAGAGTCGAAAAGAGGTGGTATCTACTACACCTCCTCCCTAATAGTATCATCTTACTTTTATATCTGTCAAAACTGCCTCTTTTCTAATTTAGAAATCTGTCGGTGGGAGCTGTTGTTATCATTTATTAAGGTGTAAATAGGAAGAACTTTTTGACATACAAATGAATAAAAAGATAGAGAGACAGAGACGTATAAACAGATCGAGAGAGACGGAGATAGTCTAAGACTTGAAAAGACAGATAAAAGGGGTGGGGAGGGGCTTGTTTCAAAATAAATACAAGAGAATCCTGAGGGAAGTAAGGAAAAAGGCTGGTAACAGGGATAATTAGATCATCTGTATGTCTTAAGACAACAACAACATAAAAAATAACAACAATAATAGTGATAATGATAATAATATGGAGCTCTTATATACATAGCGCTTAATACCATACAGTTTCTAAGCGCTTTTCAACTTAAATTGAAGGTAAATAAAGCAAATACAACATAATAAATTTAAACAGATCAAAATTATGAATTATATTATTGTACAACATAAAGAGAATATCAATCATATAACAACAAATCAACAAATGAAATAGCAAGATGATAGCAGATAACTGGTCATTGCAACAGCTTACTTGTTTTGTTGATTGAAATTTGTTTTTGATTAAATACGTCGACTGTGGGAGAATTCTGAATGTGGACAGGGATATTATCTCAGAGAGCAGGGACACATGTCGAGAAATGTTTGACGATTTCAAACTCACGAAACGAGACAAAATGAGACTTCTTTTCAGAATGCTTTAACAATTGACGATCTTTGAACTTGTCACAACGTGATTCCATTTCGTCAAATGGCATGACAGACTAAAAGATCAATTATTTAATTGCTAGTTTGCCTGGGGAGCCTTGTGCCGTGAGGGATATCAATAAAGGTTTAGACATCAAGAACTCTCTACAAACTCCTGAAAGAGATAATTGTTAATGGATCGTTACCATGAATACAGAAACTCGCTTCCAAAACGACGGCACTTCAATGAGATATCCATTAGGACGTGTGAGTTTTACGACGGCGTTTCAAACCATTTTTAAAGGAAAAGTTTAATTGAAAAGTGGGAAAATTACATGAGGCATTGCATTAATATTTCAATGTAAGAAAAGATAATTTAAGTAATGGATTGCAGTCGGGAGATTTAAAAAAGTTATTCATTTTGCCCTATTTATTGATATTATTAATTGTTATTGAATGAGAACTGTTTTTCGAAAATTACATTTGCGGGCCTGTAACAAAATAACTATCAGGCGCTAATAAGACATGAGTTTAATTTGCTTTTTGGTTGTTTATCCTCAAACACTTTCTTGGTGGTGTCCCACAGGGATCTATCCTGTGTCCTTTTGTGTTTGTTACGTAATTTACCAACGATGTAATCGGCGCTTCCTGTCATATCTTTGTATTATGAACTATGTGGTTTGAAAAAGACGCTAGCATTTTTGCTACACAAGAATTTAGAGTAGCTAACGTAAATGGACCAAAGACATGAACCATTTGTTGTTGATTTCAAACTGAAACACGTCAATGGGGTTTTCTACATTGGCAGGGAGGTAAACCACATCTTGAATGTCAACTAATCCCAACTCTATACCTTCCGATCAAGATGAAAAAAAAGTTTATAGATCGATAGATAGAGAGGGAGAGAGAGATAGGGAAAGAGAGAGAACGATAGGGAGGGGTGGTCTTTTGCCCCCTCCCATCATCCCAATTCCTGACAGAGCTTTTCAGACAGGCCAGTGGGTGCTACTGAGGGATTCGAACCCCAGACCTTGGGGTTCAAAGTCAGGAGGCTTATCCACTGAGTCTTAACACCTATATAGAGTAGCATAATTGAAACTTTGCCCATGGTTTACAGTGACTTTATCAACTAAAAGTCAACCATATGTGTGGGGGTGTTAGATACACGAAATATACACTTGTATAAACATGCTTTTTACCTTTACAATAAGAGTTGATTAATTGATTGCATTTATTCTTTTTCATTCCAAATTTAACAAAAGTTACAATGTAAAGCATAACACAAAATATCATATACAGAAATGAAAAAAGGGAACCCACTGGAAAGCAAAGCTTGTTAGTATGGGTTCCCTGATATAAATAGTTAAAGTATATTTTTGATCAATGAAATTCAATTCGTAAATCAAAAAGGTTTGTACAATGAAAAAGAATACCAGTGGGGTCAAGCTTTTTATGTTTACTAACTAAGTTACAATTAACAGAAAAAATGTTATATCGTGCCCCTGCTGTATAAATTAAAAAAAAAAAACCTAAGTTCAGGAGTGTTTGAACAGACAATCACTTGGACAAGAGAGGTTGATTAAAAACTTTTGATCTTATCTATACATAATATTTACCAATTTCAGAACCGAAATGAAGAAATCAAATAATAGTTGTAGCGAAAATCCGGAACAACTTTTGTTTGAGAAATCAGATGTGCGAACAAGTGAAGATGGGCGCTATTTAAAATCTTTTTGCAATTCATTTCTACATTATATTCCGCTATAAAGTTTCTTTAAGTGATTTGAGGAAATAATCATGCTCAACAATATTGTTGAGAAAGATAGGTTCGATTCTCAAGCCCTTTGTCAATATATGTACACGTTTTCACTTTGTTCAACGGAGCATGTAGCGATTATTTTCATAATGCATAATGAAATTGTAATGCAAACAATGAACGCCCCATTGCGAGTCTTTGTTCCTAACAAAATATTTTTCGACCTTGAAAAGAAAGGATAGAAGAAGAAGGGAAAAAAGAAGAAGAATTGCCCTACCTATGGGAAATCGAGAAATATGACAGACTCTTAATCGACGAGGAATATTTAGGTCTTTATGCTGATGCAGATAAGGCAGTGGATGTGGAGGAAATATTTTATCGTCTTCATATTTCGATGTTTATCCTCACGTTTGGGTAAGTTAATTATTCATATGAATTCTGAACTTGATAATTCATTTTTTACTATAGTAATAAGGGGTCAATTTGCCGTATCACCTTATTGAATTCTTGTCTGATTGTAGATAACTACCTGATTGTACGGTGAAAAAACAATAAATATTCTTTGACTTGTCTTTGTGGAGCTTAACGGGATATACCCTATTAAAAGTTGTTTTTAGAAGGAAAAGAAAAATCAGACAAGTAGGTGAGTGGAAGTTTTATATCTGGCAAATTAAGTCACTAACAATAAGAAACTTATGATTCTTTTGTTGAAAATGTAAAAATTGGTAATCGCTTTACTGATCATGTTCATGGAGACTTTAAATTGGCTGCATTGGTCACGGTGATGTCATAGTACTCTGTAAAAACTGTGGTGTTAAAACTGACACCAGTTGGTGTTAATAGAGGACCACACCCTGAGGTGTTAAAATTACACCCTAGAGATTAAACGTCACATCAAAGAGTGTAAATGTAACAACAAAAGGTGTAATAACACCTACAGGTGTAAAAGTAACACAACCAATTTAGCACCGGAGTAAAATAATTGCTGTGGTCCTCTATGTACACCGGTTAACACCACAGTTTTTGCTGTGTGTAAGGCAAAGATTACTCTTCAGTTTACTCCAATACATGAAATGACCAATATGTCATTAAAAAAATTGTAGGCCTACTTCAAACTCGATTCCTCTTTCATGAAGACCTAAAACAGTTCGCTACTTTGTCTGTTAATAGCTCTATGGTTTGATAATTGAGTGCATGGCCTATATGGGAAAGTTGTCTTTACCACTTGTCATGATTTACTTACCCAGTTGCCAATTTGAAATTTGCTTATTCTTTTGGATCCAAATTTCAAAACAATTATAATTTTCTTATAGCTTCTGCAATTTCTTCCCCTTTAAAGTTATTAGGTTTACATTTAAGGTTCCTGCAACCATTTAATGATTTTTTTTCTCAAATCGTTCATAATTATGATGACCTGTTGAAACATAGAGAATAAAATAATATCTGATCAGCTACATCTTAATTTTCAGGATGTTTCCATTGTTTCTTCAGACAAAGCTTTACAATTTTTGCGCGCCCTCAATCCACATCATCATGAACAATAAGCAGCATATTGCAATCTTCTCCTCCCCACCACAGAGGCGTCGATCCTGGGGGGGCGATCGCCCCACCAATGAAAATATTGGGGGGGGCAAACATATCATTTTGCCCCCCCCCCCAATAATTCCGGATATGCCCCCCAAAAAACAAGATTGTAATGTTCAGCAAGCGAGATTGAGACACACAACTCGTTCTTTATTTGAAATCGTGCTCAAAATGTCCGCTTTTCAGATTAGAATATAAAAATTTTCAGCTCGCGCTTCGCGCTCGCATCATTTCTCTAGCAAAAACCCATACAGTGTACTTTTCATGATTAAATAGGTGAATGTAAATGTCCAGTTTTCAGTTCTAAGCCTCACTAAAAGAACTCCTGCTTCGATTTGCAATCATCTTTATATATATATATATATATATATATATATATATATATCTTGTTCTTATCAAAAACGTCCATTAAACTGTCATTGTTTCAGATGTGAATATCAAAATTTTTAGCTCGCGCTTCGCGCTCGCATCTATTCTTCTTTTAGATACCAATCTTAATCATTGGTACCAAAAATGCTTAGAATATCAAGCTTTCAGGTCACAATATAAAGAAATTTCAGCTCACTCTCGGCACTCATACTATCTGTGTAGTGAGATATTATATCATTCTCATGAGTTACTACAAACAGTCCTGAACACGCACGCTTTTCCTGTCAGTATAAAAAAAATCAGCTCGCGCTTCGCGCTCACATTAATTTTTTTGGGTGAGATACGTGTCTGTGTGATACGTGTCTCTGTTCATGAGTCATATATATATATATATATATGTATGTGTGTGTGTGTGGGTGTTTTGTACGATCGACCGCCTTTGGAACGTTAATGATTTTGCCCCCCCCAATCTGAAAAATGGATCGACGCCCCTGCCCCACCCCTATTACACTGTTAGAAAATTTATCCTTAAACTAAAAGAAGTTCCTGCAGCAGAGTCTCGAGAACACCTGTAATCTTAACAGATTGCGTAATCTTACAGGAAATTGGTATTTGATGTATGGCATCTTACAAATTTCCTTGAATAAAACAGTCTTTTCACCTTTTTAAACAGACCTGTTCTGTTAAATTGCAGAGAAAAAAATTATGGTTTATGAATTTACAGAATGATTCTGTAATTGCTTTCTGCAAAATCTTCTTTTATTTCTCTGTAAAATCACGGGTTTTTTAACAGTGTACTTTTTGTCGCGCTAAATGAGGAATTATTCTTGAGAAAGATTTATTTATAAATATATGATATCTATATATTTATTTGACATGTTGATCTTCAATGAAGCTGTCAAAATGTTGATAATGTCTGGTTGTCATGAATGCACAGATCACTGTTGCATTATGGGTCAAGACCAATCAACGGAACCCGTCACCCTGACATCCCTTCCACGGAAGAAAACCAGCGTGATTTCCAATTCAAACTACCGTGATCGACAACACGGTCATGGAGGACGAACTGGCAGTCGATCTGCAGGACGATCTGGCAGTCGAACCATCATCGATTTGCTTGAGGATACTGGTGAAGATGTGTCTCACGTCGACATCGAGAAGTTCGTCTCGTCGTTCAAACCCAGGAAATATTCTCACTTCCAGCCGTTCATTCCGCCCAACCTTTGCAAACTCTGTCACATGGTCAGCGATCAGAAAGGTTTGTGCGTTTTCATATTCTTTTCTTAATTAATGAGATGAAAAACTATAATAGATAGGTGTAAAATGAAATAGACATGGAACAAAATATATGATGCTGTTTAATAAAACATAAATTGATGATCTGATATGAAATCCTCCTCCCCGATTTGCCACTAATCATCTTTTCAAAGTTAAGAATGTGAGTATTCCAAAATAATATATTAACATTTGATTTTGTATTATGTTCACTTATCAAACAAGGTATTATTACAAGCTGTATCATGACATGTGCTATTTGTTGATGAATATCTGACATTTTCACCTCAGGTTTGATTTTAACTCACTAAAATTAAAACAAAAATAAAGTTGCCGATGGATATCCATTTGTGACACAGATCTCTAATAGGGTCTCATGGGCCTAGAACATTTACCCTAGACTCGTGTATTAAACTGGACCTTTGAAAAATTCGGGGGTCGAATGTCTATTCCCTGTGGATAGACCTAAGATATATATCTGATAAACCATGTCTGAGTAAAATAAATCGGCATTTACGAAATCATCTCTTGAGGGATCAAATTCATCACCTGAAACAGTAAAATAAACCTAATCATTCACCAGCCAGTCAAAGTATAGTTCCAAAGTTGGTGACATTTCTTCCAAATTCGGGAATAGGACGTTCAGTAGTTTCCTCATAGATTCAGTGTTATATGGACAATCATATTCATACTCTTTGTCAATCACCTATATAAAAAAAATGGGTTGACTTTAACGAATATATTTTGCCTTCCCATTGTTGATAGGCCCGTGCAACCATAGTGCAGGTTTTATTTGTCAGCTCATAACGTGGTAACTGTCAGGTAATATTTGGCGAATTAGGTTACATTACCACAATAACATTAATTTGAAAGAGCACAGTGAAAATAAGAAATGCACAATAATTTTCAACAAAGTTTTGAAACATTCGGAACGCACTAGAAATGGTGGCACTCGCTGGTGCTATGATATAGAAGGAAAGAGGGTGCCACGAGCCTACTTACATCAGGAGGGCTAAATATATTCGTTCGACCCATCCCGTGAATTTTTTTAAAATATGATATTGCTTATTGACAAAAATGTATGAATATGATTCAAAATCTAACACTGATTCCAGAAATGGTAACTACTGAACTTCCTTCGCCCAAATTGGTAAGATAAATAAGTGAATTTGAACTATTTTTTGACTGGCGGATTAAATAGGGCTATTTTACTGTTTCAGTTGATGAATTTGATCCATTCATAGTTATCTTCATAAATGGCGATTTATTTTTAAAATGAGCTGGCTACGGTACCCTTTCCTGGTCAGATATGGAAAGTCAGATATATATCCTATCCAATGGTAGTAAACATTCCACCCTCTTATTTCACATTCATTTTTTATGAAGTTTTCAAAAGTGCCATTTTTACACACAAGTCTATGGGGGAATGTTTTACGCGCGTGACACCAGAGAGAACGTGGGGCGCTTGACATTCCTCTCTTGGCTCAGTGATCTTCCTGTGGGCGGCGTACAGTCCATCAACATCTTACGCCGATGCCAGGAAAGAGGAGGAACACATTTTGATGGGCAACGTCAGATTCTGACATGCCAATTTAATGGACTGGACTTTACTCGACAAAGTGTGTTATTCGATAAACACACTTTCCATAGAGCATGATCTCAGCAAATCGAAATGAAGTTCAGTGTTCTCAGGGCCCTGTTGCATAAAAGTTACTATTATGGTAAGTTTACCCTCCAATGGTTGCTACCATGGTAACGCAAATCAGCAGCCAATCAAAATCAATGAATCTTGTATGGCCAGGTTGCCATAATGGTAACTTTTATGCAACCATGGCAACGGTGCTCTCATCTGGCAACTTGTCGGATGACAAAATTTTTGATGAAAAGCTCCCAGATATTTTTCAGTTTCTTCTTTTTTTTTGTTTTGGCATATGGACCTAAATTTGGTTTTGCACGTGCGTGGGTGGGTGTGTGGGGGAGGGTGTGGCGTGTGGGTGTGTGAGTGGAGATGCCGTGGTCGAGTGGTGTAAGGCGCCTGGCTATACATGAAAACGTCCGTAGTGCAATCCCCTGCCGCGGCAGCTATATGCCCATGAGCAAGGCATTTAATCTACAATGCTCTTATATCCTGCTTTCAAATATATACATGTAAATGGAAATGCTATATGCATTATTGGTAACTAGGTGTGAACGTGTTTGAAAAAAAACAATAACAAAATTGGCTGTGTGTGACAGTGTTTGGGGAGGTGCCGTGACCGACTGGTCTATTACGGGTGCAAGGCATATAACGGAAATAATATAAGCATTCATGGTAACTGGGCGTTGTGGAGTGCGCCTGTAATCCAAGCTGTGGGGGAAGTTACAAATTGATGCAGAGGTTCGAGCCCTGGTCACGTCTTTCAGATGGTGACGTTAAAGGTCGGTCCTAGACGTAAATAATCATATCTGATTGATACTTTTTTTTGTTTTGATACACGTCTGACAAAACTCCAATACACACACACATTCATAGTAACTATTTGTGCAATTTTTTTTAGTGTGTGTGTGGTGCAAACATGTGTGTATGTGAGAGAGGGAAAGAGAGAGAGCGCGAGAAAGAAAGAGAGAGAGAGAGGAAGGGGGGGGGGTATATCTTTACTTCGTAAATCGAACACACACGAGATTTGTCGAAATAGTTGCTTGATTGCATGAATTAAGAAAATCGAAAGGCTTAATGTCGTCTCATTACGAATCCCGATCATGGTTACGCAGTTGACGGAACGTATATCCACATTGTCCTCAATATTCTGAGGTTTTTGCTCAATCTCTGCACGAGTAATCCTTTGTATGTTAAGCCACTCCTTTACAAACTTTACACTCGAGTGAGTTTAGCCCGTTTGTTGCCTGAATTTAACAGGCACTTGTTGTCTGCACGTAGTTTTTTTTTATAGTCGAGATGTATGCTTTTGAAGTGTGTCGGCTTTTTCCGTGGGACTATTTCCTTTTGAAAATAACACATTTATTTCACGTTAATTCTAGCTGCGCTCTGAAACTGCTGATTTGTGCCAGATCAATAGCTTCGTTCAGGCATCAGAAAATCACTTCTTTAAAGCTTCGAGGTTGAAACAGCATGATTACTGGCGGGTTGTTTTAAAGAATAAAACTGAATGGACCAACACATGATATCAATCAGCGCCAATACTGTTGATCACCGATTGGAATTGACGGAGTAGAGGTTTGTCTCAGTGTATCCCCTGCATGTGTGAAGCTTATCTTCTAGGTTCTGAGGTGATACTGGTATGAGACTGAAAACTATAAAGTTTGGAAATGAAAGGAAAGGGAAAGAACAACACCGCGACGCCATCGAAAACTTTCGATAACCATGCATTTGAAGGCGATGGTGCGGACGAAGCCAACTCGGTCGTCTCCGAGAAATTCTCTCCACGAATTAAGAACTTTGGAAAGTTTACCTACCCGAACGTATGCAAATACTGCAAGAGCCTGTGGGATAGCAAAGGTGAGATTATGTACTATACAATACAATTCCGAGGGCAAGTATTTTGTATATTCAGCACGAAGGAGTTCAATTCAATTTTATAATGGTTTATTAAAAACATGCCTCGCGGCCAAAGGCTGAATAAAACATCTGTACAATTTACGACAATAGAATTATACTCAAATACAAACATGAAATGAAATCACTAGTACTTCTTAATATAATACAAAGAAATAAATTGTTGAAAGTAAATAAAATCATACATTGTATTTAACATAATAAATATTAAGTACGCAAATTATAACCATTACAATGAGGCACATTATACACGCATGAATGAAAAGTATAAAAGAGAAATGGGAAGGATAAAGACGGCAAAGGGGGACAGACAGAAAATCTGAGTTAGGGGAAGGGTAATTAAAAGGAGATATAGATAGAAGGTACAGAGAGAGGATTGGGCCAGAAAGATGAAGAAAGTAGTGGCGAAGATTAAACAAAAGGTATGCATGTGACAACAAATTAAGTACAAAGTAGAGCTGAGTGGGGCAAGGCAGTATAGAATGAGGATGACCATCCTAGCAAATAAAGAAAACTATATCAATCGTATCACATATCGTCGGGGGGGGGGGGGGGTCAACAAATTTATAGTGCATGCATGTAGTGGTGAGGTTTACTAACCTTTGACATGTTTGAGCACAACTGTATATCAACAGGATCAAGGGGAAACTAGTGATATTCCATATATTCTTTGAGCGTACAAAACTCACTCGCCAGTATTGTATGGCCTCCTGAATTCAGAATGCATTCAACATGGGAAAACAACCTTTTAGGCTTTTATCAAAGGCTTACAATAGGTTTATTCTATTCACAGTGACCACGATATGAATTGACAAAGAGATCAGTCACCTATTGACTGATTTCTGTAAATTCTAATCTTGCAGTCTTCGGTCTACTGGTTCACCTGTAAATTATGGCTCTACTTCGGGAGGTGCCAAAGGTATTTGTTAAAAAACCTACATGGAGTGACAAACTTACTTAAGGTCTTTGAGCGCATCATTAAAAGACTCGACGGACGTCTTTTCCGACAGTTGCCATAGTGACGGTACTCCTTAGCCAATCAGAGTCGAGGAAAATTGTCAGATCTGACAACTTGTCGGATGAAAATATTGATGTAACGCTCCCCTGATGTCTTTTAAAAAATTCCTGGGTCCCATTTCATAAAGCTTGTTATAATAACAAAATTGCAATAACAGTTTAAAGCTACTGAAATCCTGCAATTTGATTGGTTGATTCAAAATTTGTCATGGAAATTTTGCACTTGTTACTGTAACAAGTCTTAATGAAACGGAACCCTGGGGCCGATTGCACGAAATGGTCTTTCCAAGGACCGTCTTTCGTGTCGCCCATCTTTTATGATACGCTGTATGCGGGGTGTTTCTGAAATTTATGATAAAGAATAAGATTCGTTAGCTTGCTTTTAAATCAAATTCTATACAATGTCATGATATATCACATCATTTTTATGAACAAATATTTTGTTTATTTTAACGGACGAATGAAATATATTTGCAGATGATTTATTTAAAATGCGTTTCACATGGCGCATCATAAAAGATGGGCGACACGAAAGACGGTCCTTGCAAAGACCCTTTCGTGCAATCGGCCCCTGGTCCCAAGTCGGGTATTTTGGATGGTGACTGTATCCTATACATGCTATATAAGCATCTTCAAATTCAATTTTTTT